>NW_028237902.1:0-162566 GCF_034619465.1 Leptosomus discolor
TGGTTTTGTCTGCTCCGGCCGGGCAGGAGGAGCTGCTGCTGGTGAAAAGCCAAGAGGGGAAAATTCGTAAAGACGTTGGTGCCCAGGGGCCGGGAGCTGCCTGCGCAGGACCTGAGGGGAGACGGCGAGATCTTGGTGAAGCCGAAGGTCCGGGAACTGGCCCTGGGCCGGTCCTCGTCCCTTCCAGCTCTGCGGCCCGGAGGAGAGCAACCTTTGGGGAAACCGCGCTTTCCCAACAGGTTTTTGGGGAGCTGGGGTTCTTATTTTGGGGGAGCAGGGTGGGGTTCTCTCCGTCCTGAGCTGGGGTTGAGCCTGGAAGCCGCTCAGGAGCCAAAAATGAGCCTTGGTGCAGGAAACTCCAGCTAAAGCCTGGCCGCGACTGGGCAAACTGGTCCCTTTTGGCTCCCAGCGTGGACCCCCAGGGTCAGAGCAGGGCGGTTGGTGGCGCCCCCAACCTGGGACGCCGCTGTCCCTCCTTGGCGACCCTCTTACCATCACGGAGCGTCCATGGAGGGGGGGGTGGTGGTGGTGGTGGTGTGCGTGTCCACCCCATCCTCTTGCCGTGACCGGGTGGGGACGCCGTAGGGCGTCGGTTGGGCACCCCTGCCCCCCAAATCCTCCGGCCCCACTGCGGCTCCGTTCTGCTGGTGGGCTCCACCTCAACCCCGGAGGCTCCCCCACCCCGCGGGCTGCCCTCCCGGCTTCTCCCCCGCCACGTGGTCCTTCAACACCCGCGGGAGATGCCCACCAGGGTCCCCGGGGAACCCCCCCCCCCCGCCCCACCGCGGCTGTGGAGATGTAGGTGAGGGTCCCCGAATTTTGGGCACAGGCTTGAAAGTTTCGGGCCGGTGCCATCGGCGTGGCCTCCGGGCTGTGCCGCAGAGCAGCTCCACGCCGCCAGGAGCTGGACCCGGTCGCGCGCTCCAGCCGGCAGCACCAGTACTAGAGGAAGCACTGGGACCAGTTCGGCCCTGGTGTGATGGTGCCAGAGGCAGGGAGAGGCGGGCGCGGAGGGCGCCCGAGGCGGGGAGAGCGGAGCCCCGCGCCTCCCAGTAGGACCCAACAGCCCCAGCAGGGAGCTCCCACTGGTGGATCTCCGTGGTGGCACGTTCCTCCCGCCGGCGGCGCGCGCGCGCGGGCGACCGTCCTCCCGCAAAGGGAAGGACCGGGCGAGCTGTGGAACTGCTGGTTCGGGGACACCCACCCCCTCGCGCCCTGCTGCTTCCACCGAAATCTCACGCTTTCCCCTTGGAGCGGGCGCTCGCTCCGCTCCCCGACGCCCGCGGCGGAGAACTTTTGGTTTTCTCCACCTTCCGGAAGCAAACGCTCGTTCCTCTGGCAACGTAAAATTTCCTTGGGTTTTTATCCCGTGCGCAAATCTCTAACGTGGAAATAAAAATCTCCTCAGGAACAACCAACCTGGGGTTTTTTTGGGTGGGTTTTTTTTTTTTTTTACGTTGCGGTTTAATGCGTGGAGGTTGGACGAGTGGCGGCCGCGTGGCCGGGAGCAGAGGCCGCGTCTCAGCCAACCTTAAGAAACGTAACCGCGAGATGCTGAAAAAGAAGAGGGAAGAGGACGATCGAGGGGCTCTGGCCGGGAGCAAACGGTCTGGGTGAAGCTGCTGGAGGAGCAAAATGAGGACGATCGAACGGTCTGCGCGGTGGTGCGAGGAATTAGGAGGAATTGGCCTTTTTCCCCTCACGGGTGAGCCCGCGCCGGAGCGCTTGGCTCTTTTCTTCCCCCTGAGCGGGCTCCGATGGGCGGAGGAAGAACCCCAAAGGTTAAATCTCACACGGGAGGACGGCCCGCCCTGCCCTCGTTCCTTTCCGTCTCGTGATTGTGGTGCCAAGCCGGGCCAAGCCGGGCCAAGCCGGGCCAAGCCAGGCCAAGCCAAGCCAAGCCAAGCCAAGCCAAGCCAGACCAAGCCAAGCCAAGTCAAGCCAGGCCAAGCCAAGCCAACCAAGCCAAGCCAAGCCAGGCCAAGCCAAGCCAAGCCAGGCCAAGCCAAGCCAACCAAGCCAAGCCAAGCCAGGCCAAGCCAAGCCAAGCCAGGCCAAGCCAAGCCAAGCCAGGCCACGCCAAGCCAAGCCAGGCCAAGTCAGGCCAAGCCAGGCCAAGCCAAGCCAAGCCAGGCCAAGCCAAGCCAAGCCAAGCAAGCCAAGCCAGACCAAGCCAAGCCAAGCCAGACCAAGCCAAGCCAAGCCAAGCCAAGCCAAGCCAAGCCAGACCAAGCCAAGCCAAGTCAAGCCAGGCCAAGCCAAGCCAACCAAGCCAAGCCAAGCCAGGCCAAGCCAAGCCAAGCAAGCCAAGCCAAGCCAAGCCAAGCCAAGCAAGCCAAGCCAAGCCAAGCAAGCCAAGCCAAGCCAGGCCAAGCCAAGCCAAGCCAAGCCAAGCCAAGCCAAGCAAGCCAAGCCAAGCCAGGCCAAGCCAAGCCAAGCCAAGCAAGCCAAGCCAGGCCAAGCCAGGCCAAGCCAAGCCAAGCCAAGCCAAGCCAAGCCATTTCTCCTCTTCCAGGCACTTGGGAGGTTTTTCTTCTCCGCCGCGTCACCTCTGCCGGTCGGGGCTCGGTGCCCCCTTGAGGGGCTTTGCACACTCGGAGCACGGGGACGTGCCCGCGCTGTGGGGATCAGCGGCGCCGGAGTCTTCCTCCGAGCTCTTCCCGCATTTTGAGCGCTCTCCAGTTCTCCGTCCTCTGTGTCCCCGCTGGTGGACGATGAGGCTGGATTTCCTGGTGAACCTCTTCCCGCACTCGGCGCAGGGGTAGGGCTTCTCGCCGGTGTGGGTCCGCTGGTGGGCGATGAGGTCCGAGCTCTGCCCGAAGCTCTTCCCGCACTCGTGGCACTTGTAGGGCTTCTCCCCCGAATGCCACTTCTGGTGTTTAACGAGGCTGGATTTATTGCAGAAGAACTTCCCGCACTGGGAGCACTGGTAGGGCTTCTCGCCTGTGTGGAAGCGCTGGTGGGTGATGAGGTCCCCGCTCTGCCCGAAGCTCTTCCCGCACTCGCTGCACTCGTAGGGCTTCTCCCCCGTGTGCAGCCGCTCGTGCCTGAAGAGCCCGTACCTCCCCCGGAAGGACTTTTCACACTGGGAGCACTGGTAGGGCTTCTCCTCCGTGTGCGTTCGCTGATGGATGGTGAGCTCCGACCTCCGGGCGAAGGTTTTCCCGCACTCGTGGCAGGCGAAGGGCTTCTCCCCCGTGTGCACGATCTGGTGGGTGAAGAGGTTGGACCGTTGGCTGAACCTCTTCCCGCACTCGGGGCACTCGAAGGGCTTCTCCCCCGTGTGCGTCCGCTGGTGGACGACGATGTCCGAGCTGCGGGTGAACCTCTTCCCGCACTCGTGGCACTGGTAGGGCTTCTCCCCGGTGTGCACCCTCTCGTGCCTGATGAGGGTGGACCTGTCCTTGAAGAACTTCTCGCACGTGGAGCACTGGTAGGGCTTTTCCGCCATGTGGCTTTTCTGGTGGGAGCTCAGCTCGGAGCTCTTCCCAAACTCCTCTCCGCACTCTTGGCACCTGAAAGTCTTTCCTCCCCCGTGCAACCTCTGGTGGCAAATCAGCTCCGACCTGTCCTGGAAGCATTTCTGGCAGTGGGAACATTCGTAGGGACTTTCCTCTGCGAAGAGCTGCCGCTCCGCCGGGGTGAGCTCGTCCTCCTGCTCCGTCCCTGGGCATCCCGCCGTCCCCCGGTTGCTCTCCCGAGCTCCCCCGTGGTTCCTCCCTTCGGATTTTACCGCCACCTCACCCACTGCGGCTCCACCGGGACATCCCGGCGCCACGCGGCGTCCTTCATCCTCCCTCCGCATCCCGTCTCCTGCAGGGTTAGGTGGAGACGGGAGTTACCTTCTGCCCCAGGAGGGGACGGTACCCGGCGCGCCGGCGACTTCCCGGGGGCCGGCGAGGAGTCGTGGGGTGGAGGGCAGCCGCGGGGGGGATGAGCTCCAAAGGAACCCCCCCCCCCTCACCCACCGGTACGATCCTCACGGGCTGAAACGGAGGCGAACGCCTGGGGGCTCCTCTCCCCGCGCCCCGATTTCTCACCTGCATGGGTGCGCCGGGGGCCGCCCGTCTCCTCTCTCCCCGTGGGACCAGGTGCTGCCGTCTCTCCCCCTCCTTCCATCCAGAGGCTGATTTGGGGCTGGAAAGCCCTGTTTTTTTTTTTTTTTTGGGGGGGGGGTGTGTTAGACACCCCGCCTTCAGCGCTCCCTTCCCTCTGAGCGCTCCGGCCAAACGGCGGGTGGGACACCCCCCCTCTCCCCCCCGGACTGGGGGGGTTATTTTCCACCACCCTCTCGCTTGCAATGCAGCCTCACCCCAAACCCCCTGTCCCCAAATCCCGCGGAGCCCCGCGAGCGACTCTTTAGCTTCTCCTTGGGGCCAGCGGTGCTGCGGGTCACCGGACCCCGGGGCTGGGGGATGCGGTCCCGCGTGTGTGTGTGTGTGTGTGTGTGTGTGTCCCCCCCTTGTCCCCAGGATGCTCAGCCAGGCGGCGGGGCGGCTGCTGGGTGTCGCTGGCCGAGTGGCTGTGCGGAGGCACAGGAAAAAGCCAAGGGGGAGGCAAGGGGGGGACGACACACGACAGTTCCGGCGGTGCCGAGGCTGTTCGGGAGATGCCCGTGCCTATTTACCAGCTCCCTTCGCCCCTGGCTGCTCTCCATCCCCCGGGAGAGCGGAGGAGGAGGCCCAGCAAGATGCCCAAAAAACCCCCTAATTATTTGGGGAGGGAAGAGACGATAAAGCCTCTTCCGCCGCCTCGCCGCGGCGTGGGAGGGTGAAGAGAGAGGCCTGCAACGGGCTTTTGGGCTTTTGTTCCCAAAGAACGGCTTTCCCCGCCACCCTGGGCCCCCTGGAAGCGATCCCAACCGGCCGGAGGCTCGGACCGAGGTACGGCGGCCGCTCGCTCGGTTCCCAGCCGGCAGGATGGCTTCACCCGCACCGGCCGGGCTGGAAACGACGACGGGGGGGGTTCTTTCAACTCCTCTCCCGTCGAGCACGGGCCCCTTTTTTGCCGGGGTCCCGGCAGCTCAGCGGGGCTCCAAGGCGGGGGGGGGGGGGGGTCGCACACTCGCCCTCCCCTCCGAGCGCTTCCCGGCTCCGTCGCACCCTCTGCCGCCCCCGCAACCGCCTCGTCTCCCACCCCGCAACCTCCGCGGTCACCGTCCTGCCCAGCGCTTCGCACCCCCTCCCCGGTCCCCCGCAGCACCCAGCACCAGGGAGCCAGAGCAGAGGGGTTTTTTTTTTGGGGGGGGGGGGGGTGTTGGCTTTACTGGGGGGCACTGGGCAGAGCAGGCTGAAGCGGCCCCTGCGCTGCGAACGGCCCTTGGCTCCTGCGGAATCGCCTCTCTCGGGTAGACCCGGAGCCCACCGCGCCGCTTCAGACCCCCCCCACGCCCCCCCCACCCCATCCCCACGGCTGGAGCCCACCCTGCGCCGGGCCCGGGACGGCCGCGGGGGCCGGGGACGGAGCGGCCGCCCCCCGGCAGCGCGGGTCTGGCCGACGGAGGGTGAAGGTGGCCGCCCCAGGCTGGATTTTTGGGTCAAGTCGGACGTTGGCCCTTCTGGATTTCTCCCCGCGTAACCTCACGACACCCATGTCATCCCCCCCCCCCCCCCCCCCGGAGATGGGTCTGCCCCTTCTTCCAAAGGTGATTAAATGACTCCCTGCCCCCCGCCCCAAAGCCCTCTGTGGAGCCGCGCCGCTCCGTCCCCTCCGGCTCGTCCTTCGGCACGTGGGGACGTCCCGCTCCTGCGCCGTGATGTCCTTCTCGAAGAACATCCCGCCTGCCTGGGCTCCTTCAGGGCGGCCTCCCAAGGGACGAGGGGCAGGGCAGGGGGGGGGGCCGCAAGGGTCGGGACACCTCAGCCGTCCTCTGTCCCTCTGCGCTGTCACTGTGGGGACCTCGGAGCCCTGGGGAGGACGTGTCCTCAGCGCCCCCATCGCCCCATCCTCCTCCGCGCCCAAAAGGAGGGGTGCGGGGTGGGTCAGAGGGGTTGGACCCATGGCGGGGTGTGGGCGTGAGGGGGGGGGGGGGGGGGTCATGTCCAGCGCGAGGGCTCTGGGAACCGTACCCAGAGGCGAGGAGGGGGACGAGGGGAGAGGCCATCCCTGCCCCAAAGGGTGTCCAGGAGCCCGTGCCTAACCACGGGGCGGGGGGGGGGGGGGGGTGGTGTCCAGGAAGAGCAGGGGGGGGGGGGCTGAGGAGGAGCGGGGGGGGGGGGGGGCTTGCACACCTCCTGCCTCCGACCGCCCCAGTGCTCGCCCTGCAGGGAGGGACCCCCGGGCTCCTGCCCCCAGCACCGCTGCAAAACCCCCCGTCACGGGCGACGAGGCGTTGGGACAAAAAGCCACCGGGAACCAGAGGCCACCTGGGCCGGCAAAGCTTTATTGGCCAGCACGCGCCCAAAATCCCCAGTCCAACCGCGAGCTGGGGCTGGCGATGCCACGCGTCACCCCCCGGCAGCCCTTCGCTTCACCCGTCGCTCGCTGGGGCAGGGCGGAGGTGGATGTCTGCTCCTGCGGGGCTGAGGGGAGGAGGGCAGGGGCCGGCCAGGGGTACCGAGCTGGGGGAAGGGGTGCCGAGGGTCTGGGGGGTGCTGCCCGTGAGGATCAGCTGGGTTTTCTCTGTCACCAGCCTAAACCAGGGGCGGATGACCTCGCCGCTGAACGAGGCCGGCGGGAAGGTGAAGATCCCGGCCCCGTTGTCGGCGTTGATGAAAGCCACCAGCCCCCGCGCACAGTCCAGGCAGACCCAGATCTTCCTGGGGAGTGGGGACTGGGACAGGGGGGTACAAGGGTTGGTGAGGGCCTCAAACTGCCCTCTGCAGTGCGTCACTGCCCAGATCCCTCCTTCAGGGCTGAATTTCGTGGTGTGATCCCTCTCCACAGAATCCCTGGCCACCCCAATGGCCCACCACGAATCACCTCCCACCTCCCCTTGCACCTCCACCTCCCAGCAGTGCCTCCCCTCTCTGAACCCCTCCCAGCCCAGCACGCAGCACCAGTAGGTAAATCTCTTGGGGTTCTCGGGCAGGGACTGCCACGTATGATGCCAGCGCACCCTTCTCCGGTCCGCTGAGAGGACGAGCTTGCTGTGAGCCGTGTCCAGGTCCAGGGTCACCACGTCTGCAAGGGACAGGAGGAGCCAGAGCGTCAGGGGCAGAGCTCGGTCCTGGGCAAGTGTTTCACCACGCCAGGGCCAGGACCTGCTCCACGGGGCATCTCCTTCCTCCCAAAGATGTCCGTCCCGGGGCTGCCCCGGCCGAGCTCTGCTCCGTGGGAACAGGCAACGGTGGGGGCAGGGGGATGGGGAGGCAGTGGCTGGGTCTGGGCAGCGCACAGGGGGCCAGGGGGAGACGGCACCTCTTGGCCCCAACGATGCGGCTCAGAACGGGTGGGAAAGGCAAGAAAACGGGGCAGAACCCGGGCCGAGTGCCGCGGTCTAGGTGGTCCGAGTCAACAAACACACCCAGGCACGGCCAGGCCCTTGCACCACCAGCCCAGTCCCCGTCCCCCCCCCGCCCTTGCAGACGAGGAAAGGGAGGAGAACCACCCACAATGGCAACGAAAACCCCAATTACCGGGATTCTCAGGAAGCAGAAACTTTCTCCACGCTGCAAGGAGAGACAAGAGCCGGTCACGTCCCACGGCTGGCCACCAGCGACGCGGGGCAGGGGAGAGGCGACAAGCCTGGGCTGCTCTCCTCGAGCTGCCCACCCTCCCGGGCACATCCCCTTGGGGCTTCCCCGCGCCCGGGCAGGGGCAGGGAGGGAAAGGGCCGAGCGCGGAGTGCCCGGGCGAGGACCCCGCGCCGTGCCGGAGCTGCCGGAGACTCACCCAGTGCTGCGTCTCGTTTCTCTGGAAAGCAAAAGTAAAAGCGATGGGTGGGGAGAGGGGACACCTTCCCGTCCCACCAGGGCTGCTCCCGCAGGAGCGGGCAGAGCTGGGGAGCTGCCCAAACTCCTCCTTTTTGGGGAGCGTGGAAGGAGCCTCTTGGCTCCCGGGGCGGGCTCCCTGCCAGCCTGTGTCGTCCCCCGTCCCCCCCCACCCCGTCAGCCCACCCGGGCGCTCTGGAGCGAAGACGGGGGGGGGGTGGGGGGGGGGGGCTCAGCCTGCTTTAAGCTCCCTGGGGAATACTGGGGCAGCCTCAGCAAGGCTCCGCCGCGGGCAAGGCTCTCCCGAGTGGGAAGAGTCGGGAGACCCGGGCAGCTCTGCCCCGCGCCGCCGGAAAGCCGATGGAAGTGGCGGGGGGGGGGGGGGGGGGATGAGGGGAGGACATCCCTCTCCGTAAGCACCAGAACGGGACGGCGCCGACCTGCAGCTCGGTCTCCGCTCCCCACGTCGATCCCCGTCTCTCTCCACCAGCCAGGACTCGCCCCACGCCCCGTTCCCAGCCCCAGTGCTCTCCCGTCCCAGCTTTGGGCTCCATCAACCCACGCCAAGGGCCAGGGAACGACCGAGAGCCACCCAAACCCAAGTCCCTCCCGGGGGGCTCCTTTCTCGGGAGGTTGTGCTGGCGGAAGGGGCCAGAAGGACTCACCCAGCTGTCGGGACTGCGCCGCTGGAAAGCAAAGGGAGAGGCAGAGGTGGTCAGGAGAAGAGCTTGCGTCCTGGCGGGTGGCATCTCAAGAGGGTCTCTTGGACCTTCCCACCAGCCGCGTGGTGTGGCCAAAATCCCTGTCCTCCCACCCGCACCCCGTGGCATTTCCCCCTCCCTTCCTTCGCCCAAAGGGGCGTTTTAACGAAGGCAGAACGCTGTTCTGACGCGACGGCGATCGCCTTCTCCTACGCCCGTGAGCCAGGGCTCGGCCTCACCCCACACCGCTCCGCCCCGCTCCATCCCAAACTTACCCGTCCTTCTCCACAGATAAGCACCGAGGCCGGCAAACACAACCCAGAGCACGAGGAACACGCCCAGAGCTGCCATCCAAGGGTGGGCGCTCTGGAAAAAGGGAGCTGAGGAACCAAAACCACCAGGAAAGGGCTCGCTTCGCACTCCCGCGTACGAGGAGAAGCGAAAAAAAAGCAACACACCCCAGAGCTTGCAGCTCCTGGGAGCCCCTGGGCTCAAGGGGACGCCGCCCTCTGCGTCCCACGGGAACGCCAGTGCTCACCTGAAGCCCGCGAGCCTCTCGAGCTCACCTGAAGGGGCAGCCCCCCCCCCTCCCCTCCCCGTCCCCCCCCACCCCACCGCCTTCCACCGGGAAGCCCAGACCAGAGCTGCTCGCAGAGACCACCCCCCCCCCCGCCCCGCCGCCGGCGCCGCGGGGTCCGGCGTCAACCGTCGCACCTGAGATGTGCAGGGACGACTCCCGCTCCTGGTTGAGGCGGGCGTTCCTGACCACGCACGACAAGACCCTGGCTCCCTTCCTGGGCACCACGGTGACGTCTTCGATGTTGAAGAGGCCCCTCTTGTCAGGGGAACGTCGCTGGGAGGCCGAGCGGAGGAGCTGCCCGCTGGGGTCTTTCCACAGCAACTCGGGCTGTGGGTACCAGCCGGACGATCGACACGTCACCCGGATGCCGCCGTCCTCGTGAGCCTCCAGAGAGACCTGAGGGACAGAGCCCACGGCTGGGGGGCGGGAGGGGGGGTGAAGAGCCCGTGGTCAGGGCGGCGTTAGGCAAGGGCGCAAGTCAAAGGCGAAGACCGAGTCCGACACCAGGCACAACCCAGGCGCCGGCGGGGCTGCGGCGCCGGGCGCGGCAGAGTCCCTCACGCCGCCGAAGCCGCCCCAAGGCGCGCGGGAAGCGGAGAGCGTCGGTGCCAAACGGCCCCGGACCTCCCGCCCGACAGGCCTGGCGGAGGAAGAGCTCCAGAGGGCCACGAGGACGCCCTTCGCGGACGCCGCCGAGCCCCGGCAAAGCCGCCGCGTCCGTGCGGCTCTGCCCCCCGGACACCACCTCCGGCCCCCGCGGGCGGGCTCCCTCCTGGGCAGGCGCGGGGCGGGGGGGAAGAGCCCCCCTCGGACCCCACTCTTCCAAGGGCTCTCGGCCTTCGGCTCTCAATCGACGGGCGTGAGGATGGGACAGAGCTCTGGGAGGGACACACAAACCCGTGGAGACCTGGGCCGTCCCCCGGGAACACCGCACCGGCCACAAACCTGACACCTCCAGGTCCATCGTAGCTTCTCCGTAGGTGGAGCCGTTGGTCACGGTGCAGACGTACTGTCCGTCATCGGAGGGTCTCAACGCGATGATATGCAAGTCCAGAACTCCGGTGGAGAGATCATCTCTGACCAGCCACGTCCTCCCAGAGTATTCCACCATCTGGTCCTCATTCCGGTTCTCTCCGTTTCGGTAGTGGTGCACCATTTCAGAGAGCTGGTGCCGCATCCACCTGATCTCGAAGCTCTGAGCGTTCGCAGGGGGGGACAGTTGACATGGCAGCACGAAGTCCTGCCCCACGGTGGCACGGAGAACCTTGCCGGGTCCCACCACGCTGAACTTAGCTTGGAGGGGGAGAGGGACACAGAGAGAGACGGGGATCGCCCCCGCCTTAACCTACGGCGTCGCGTGGCCGGCCAGGGGGGAGCTGGGCGCGAGCGGCGCGTGCTCCGTCCCACGGGCGTTGCTCTGCCCTCCCCGCGGCCCGAAGACCCTGGAGAATCGGGAGAGGGAGTGGGAGGACTCGAAGGAGCAGGAGGATTCCTGGGAGCGGGAACCTGCTCCGGAAAACCACCTCTGCCCCAGCCACCCTGCTCCCAGCGGAGGGGACGGGAGACGTCCCCGGGGCAGAGGAGGCGTTGGGTGACGAGCCCAAGGGAAAGCAAAACCCACCCGCGGCCGAGCGCTGGGCTCGGGTCCCCCTGCCCCATGGCAGCTCCCAGCCGGAGCGGGCGAGAGCCCCCCCCTTACCCCGGCTCGTCCCTACCTGATCCCGGCTGGAGGAGATGGAGAACCACGAAATAACCCAGGAGGCCCCTGGGGCTGGCGGGGAACCACATCTTCACCCGGAGCTGGAGGCGAGGGCGGGGAAGGGAGGCAGAGGGAGGGCGATGGGAGGGGGTGACAGCCGGCAGAGAGGGGACGGGGAAGAAGGGCTGGACCTGCTCCCCGCCAGAGGCTGCGGAAATCCCACCAAGCCGGCAGCCCGGGCCCCTCGACGCCGGCGGAAAGCGATGCCGGAGGGCAGGACAGGACCACGCTCGGCTCCCCGCTGCAGCCCCCAG
This sequence comes from Leptosomus discolor, assembly GCF_034619465.1. NCBI lineage: Eukaryota > Metazoa > Chordata > Aves > Leptosomiformes > Leptosomidae > Leptosomus > Leptosomus discolor. The sequence goes on from NW_028237902.1 coordinate 11,166, forward strand.
CGCTGTCCCCGCAGGAGCTGCCTTGCAATCCCCTGGCCAACGGGGCAGCCTGGCGAAAAAAGATAAGGGAGAGGGAGGGGCGAAGGCGCTGGAGCCTCCCTGAGAAGCGTCCCAAAACACAGCAAAGCGTCCCGAAAACGAAACGGCGGTGACGGGTCAACGGCGGCTAATCGGGGAATGGCAGCCGCCGTGCTCGGTGGCCGATAAGGCCAACGCTCGTTAAATCTCCCGCGGGCCCGGGCAGCGCAGGCTGGCGCCGGAGCAGGGAAGGAGCCCCGTGGAGAGGGGGCAGTTCTGCAGCGTCCCCACCACCGCCGGCAGCTCGCGGAGGGGTAGAAGGGGGACAAGATGGGGTGGGCATGGGGGCTTCAAGCGCTGGGACATTCCAGAGCCCTGGGGAGGACGTGTCCTCAGTGTCCCCGATGCCCCATCCTCATCCGTCCCCAAAACGAGGGGTGCGGGGTGGGTCAGAGGGGCTGGAACCCATAGCAGGGTGTGGGTACCGCGGGTGCTGGGGGGTCGTGCCCAGGTGTGGGGAGGGGGACGGGGACGGGCGACCCCGTATCTACCCCAAAGGGTGTCCAGGAGCCCCTGCCTGACCCTGGGGGTGCCCAGGAAGAGCAGAGGGGGGCTGAGGAGGAGCATGGGGGCCCGTGTGCCCCCCCCCCCCCGGGATGGTGTAGCAGGGAGGTCCCGTCCCCAAGCCACGGGTCGCCCTGACCCCGGTCCCTGGTCCCAGCAGCATCGCACCCCACAGCCCCCCCCCCCCCCCCCTCCCAGTTCAACACCAAACCCCGCGGCAGCAGCGGTCGTTACCGCGAACCGTCGACCTCCAACGGCCCCGGGCTGGGAGACCCCCTCTGCGGAGGGAGATCCTCCTCCAAGTTTCCTCTCCTCTTGCGCCGAAAGCCGCCCCGGGGCAAAGATGCTGCCGCGCACTGAGCCCGATCCCGAAATAAGCCAGCTCCTCCAAAATACGCCGGGTTCTCCCAAACGAGCCAAGGGCCGCAGCCGACTTGACCGAGCGCCCGGCTGGGAAGGGAATTAGGTAAAGAAAAAGGCTCCGAGGTGCTCAGCGGCTTGTCCCCGGCGCCTTCCCGGGTCCGGATCGGGCTCAAGGGCAACGACGGACGAGGTCACCCGGCTGTGGCCGGATGGCTCCGTCCTGGACACCAAGCAGTGAGTCCAGCGCGTCCCTTGGCTTTGTCCCCAAGCCACCACATTCCCAATGGCCAGTCCAGGTCCTGCTCCGGGGGGACCTCCAGGAGCTTTTTCTGTCCCCCCCTCAAAGAACAGGGACCTTCTCTCCCCTCGCGCAGGCTCCCCAACTCGGGCTCTGCCCCCAGCCGCAGCTGCGCCCCGGTGAAAGGCGCTCCCAGATCTGCTCCGAGGCGCTGCGGCCGGAAAGATTCTCCGGAAAGGACGGAGCGGGGGGGAAAAAAAAAAAAAAAAGAGGGGGACGTGATCCCAGTGCCGGCCTGGAGCCGTCCCAGAGCTGCGTCCCAGGGCAGCTGCGTCCCTTCCCGCAGCCCCAGGGAGCTGCCGGACGACGTTAAACAAGGAAAGAAAATCCCCAATTTTTTTTTTTTAAATTTATTTTTTTTAAAGGAAATTCTGCTAGATTTTTTGTTTGTTTGTTTGTTTTTGCCACGTCATTTTGAAAAACGAAAGGGAAGAAGGTGCGCAACGAGAGCAGAAAACACACCCTGACGCCGGGCGGGGTGAGGGAAAGCTCACGGGCAGAGGCGGAGGCGGGAGCCTCTCCCCAGCCAGAAGAAAGGGAAGACGGCCTCCCCCCCGAAGGAGGCTTTTTGGAACTGGAAGATGGGGAGCTCACGCTCGGCCAGGTAAAATACCACTTGCCCCCCTCCATAGTCCAGAGCCACCCGCACCCTCCCAGTCTCCCCAGCGGCGGGGAAGGTGGTGATGGGGGAAGCGAAGGCGCGGTACCGGTTCCCGCACCGCCCCATCGCCCAGACCCCCTTCTCCGGTTGAAGCTCGAGCCAGCCCTTCCTGGGCACGGAGCGTCGCGCCACCCCCAGCGCCCAGGCCCTGCCTCCGGCCACCTCCACCTCCCAGCAGCGCGTCCCCCCCGCGGTGAAGCCCTGGCAGCCCAGCACGCAGCAGGAGACGTCGAATCGCTGGGGGGTGGTGGGCAGGTCCTGCTCTGCGTCCGCCCACCTCGCCCCACGCCGGTCGCGGGACAGGACGAGGCGGGCGTTGGCGGTGGCGGGGTCCAGGGTCACGAAGGCTGCCGGGGATGGAGAGGAAAGTGGCGTTGGAGGAGGACATCACACCCCCCCCCCCCCCTCCAAAAAAAAAGAAGCCCCTGCTCCGGCCGGGACAAGCCCCAGCATCACGCATCTGGCTATGTCCTGGGTTTGGGAAGCAGAGACACGTCCACATCTCGGGAAAGCCTTGCCTCACGCCGGAGGACTGGGCAAGAGCTCCTTTGTATCTTCGGGAACCCCGGGGCGAGCTCGACTCATCATTTCCCCGCCTTTTTAGGCACTATTTCAGCTAAAAAAATGACTTTGCCGGAGCCGTCGCTTGCCTCCGCTCCTCCAAAGAGCCTCACCTTTTCCATCTCCTCCCGGAGGCGGTCCTTGCTCTTTCTCCAGTTCAGATGGCAAAACGTCTAGGGGATGAAGAACAGAGGTTGGTCATCACGCTCTCCGGCTGGGAATTCTGCTCGCTAACGCCCCCGTCGTGGTTTTCCTGGGAAAACACGAAAAACGGCAGCAGGCAGAGCTGCCCCCTCCCGTAACGGGGGGATAACGCCCCCATCGACGCAGTCGCGCTCCACAGTACCTTGAAATCTCCCCAGCGTCTCTCTGAGGACACGGTTTTGTCGGGAAATGACGTGGAGCCTCCGCTCCAGGTCCGAGAAGGTCTCCGTCGTCCCCCGGGCACTGCCCGTTTCCCACCTGGATGCAAACCTTTCTCCTTAGAGATGGGAACTTGCCGTGACGGCATGAGACGCTGGGAGCATCCCTCCTCCCCCTGCACCCCAGGCGGTTTGGGGATGGTGGGTGAGGTGGCTGTGCCCAAAAGACCCCCCTGTCCCGGGCTCGGAGATGCCAGCCGGCTCGGTACAGGAGGACTCTTGGGTCCCCCTTGCCCCGATGGCCAAGCCTTAGGGTGCTTCCTGCCGTGGCATCCCCACCCTGGGGTTCAGGGGCACCTTCTCGTCTCCACGCCTCTCCCAGACTCCCTTCAAGCCCTGCCTGAACTGCCCAAATTTCCGTCTCTGCTCCAGAACCCGCGGGGACGCTGACTGTGAGCCTTCCCCCGCCATCGAGACGTGGGTGGTGGAAGAGCACGTACCTGTCCACAGTGCTCCGGGCATCCTGGAATAAAAACAGAGAGAGAGAGAGAGAGAGAGAGAGAGAGAAGCCTCAGTCTGCCATCCCAAAACTGGGGGAAGACTCCAGCCGAGGTGACACCAGACCCTCTCCTGTCTTGCCCTGGTGAGAGCATCCGACCTGCAGGAATCTGCTCGCAGGTTGCTCAAGCTTCTTCTCCACCTCGCAGATCAGGATGTCGAGGAGTGAAATCTGCCCTGACATCGTGGTCTCCTCTTCCTCCTGCCTCCTCATCACCTCTCTGTCCAGCTCTCCCAGCTGAGCCAGGAGGACGAGCTCCTGGTCCTTCAGAAACCGGCGCAGCTGCCGAAACTCGGACACAATCCGCTGCCTCTCAGCCTCCGTCTGTGCCTGCAGGACGCGGGGACACAACGGCAGGGACTACCCGGGTCCAACACCTCCGCTCTTTTTTTCGGGGTGGTGGCCACAGCTGCTTACCAAGTAGTCCTGGCATCGCCTCTCTCCACTTATTTTCAATCCCAAAATCTCTCCTCTTTGTTTCTTGAGCTTCCCCAGGTCGCTGCGTATTTGCTCCTGGAAGAAAAGAAAAAAAAAAAAGTCGTTTGGGGCGGTATCTAGGAGGGGGTGGGGGAGGGATGGGGTGCTTGGAAACACTCCCCGTTTGGGGAAAAAAAAAAAACCCACCAAAACCCCAAAATCACAGCGTGGGCGTGAGGATGGAGAAGACACGGGAGGGCAACAGAGGAGCCAGTTTCATTCTCACGTGAAATAAATCGGAAAATACCTGTTGACCGATTTGGGGCAAAGGGTTTAGGCTGAAAATTAATGGTTTTGGCCAAAAAGAGTTGTGTGTTGGGTTTTTTTTCCCTAGCTTTCCCCGTTTATTTGTTTTCGCGGCCAAACAACTACAGCGAGCTCCGAAGCTGGCTTGAAACCTTCCCGAGCAGCTCAAAGAAACCCACAGGATCCCCTAAGGTGGTCGGAAAAGGAATAACCCAAGCGCCGTCATGGACCTGACCCTGTCCTCCTGGGCAGACTCCTCTACGTGGGCCGGCGTGGGACCTCCACGAGCCCCCCTTGGTCCCTCAGGGCTGGAACCAGACGCTTTTGGGTTGCCCTTCAAGGCCACCGTCCTCTTGCGCCACGAGCAGAGATGCTCCTTCTCCTCCCGGCCTCCTTCCAGAGCCAAGAGCTTCAGCTTCTCCGCCAAACGCTCCAAACGCTCTTTGGGCTGGAAGTTTCCTTTCCTGAGCCGGCTGCGGTGGCCGGCTGCCTCGGCGTCGCCCGGCTTCCCTCGCTCCGGCCAGGACCGGGCCGTGCCGCCCCTGCAGCCGGTGGGGTCGCAGCCCAGGCGGCCGGGATCCGGGCGACGCTGCGGGACGGCGCGGCGGGTGCCGCCTTCTCCCCCTTCCCTGGCTCTAGAGGGAGCGGAGGCCATGGCAGCAGCTCCTCCGGCCTCTCCCCTTCCTCTTGCCCCGGCTGCCTGCGGCGGAGAGAACGCGTGGGAGGTCTCGGCGCGGCTCGGGGAAGGAGGAGCGGCAGCGGAGGGGAGCTCCGAGCTCTTGTAGGTGCTTTAGGAGGGGGCGAGCTGAACCTCTAGCACACCGTGGACTTCAACGCCCCCCTCTTGGGCGCCGAGGCCCGCCTACGCGCCAGCCCGCGCCAGGGGCGCTGACACCTCAGCATCGGCGTCTCCGCTCCTGCGATGGCCAAAGGAGAAGGACCCGACCTCGCCCCCGGGCTGGGACCCGGCGTTTCGTCTCCAAAGCTCAGGCTTTCACCCGCTCCTTCGTCGGGACGGGTGTCCATCCCCCCCCGCCCCCGGCTCTTTCAGAGCCTTAGGGTGCGCTGGCCGGCGTGGAAGCCCTCCAACGTGCCCCAAAACCGCGCTGGAAAGCGGCTTTTGCGCCTTCTTGCTGCTTTCCCGTCCTTGGGAGCCGATTTTTAATCGATGGATGCGGCAGATGCAGAACCTGAAAGCATCCCCCCAGCCACACGGACCACCCCCCACCCCCGCCCCCCCCATCCCTGGGCAGCCTACGGCGCACGGACGGACCAGGGCAACCCCAAATTTAAGAGCCCTTCGCCTTTACGCTTGGGAACACCGCCAGGGTGGCCGGGACGCTGCCGGTTCCCTTTGCCGGGACGTCCCCAACCAGCCCGAACGAGACACTTACCCACCAGGCAGCAGCAGGAGGTCTTTGGGGATTTATTATTATGATTATGATGATTATTATTTTTTAATTTTTAGCCCACAGGGCTCCTCTCCAGCCACCCCAGGGCTGGTGGAGCTCAGAGTCGGATCACGTGGAGGACAGACGGAAAAATACCAGCCCTATTTAAGGAAACACGGAGAGGAACGTCCTGCCCGGCCTCTCGCTGCCGGGGCCAGGATCGGTGACCCCAGTCTGGATCGTTTTCCAGCTGAGGCAAAGCTTGGGTTGAAAATACTTCATCGTTTTCAGCACTAGGACAAAATATCTCTGTGGCCACCACGCACCTCAGGGGCCACCCAAGCACAGCCACCTCCCGGGGGCTCACCCCCCGCCTGGGCCACCACCCCCCGCCTGGGCCTCCACCCCCTTCCTGGGCCACCACCACCTTCCTGGGCCACCACCCACCCGCCTGGGCCACCACCCACCCGCCTGGGCCACCACCCACCCGCCTGGGCCACCACCACCTTCCTGGGCCACCACCCCCCGCCTGGGCCACCACCCCTCGCCTGGGCCACCACCCCCCGCCTGGGCCACCACCTACCTGGGCCACCACCCGCCCGCCTGGGCCACCACCCGCCCGCCTGGGCCACCACCCCCCTCCTGGGCCACCACCCCCCTCCTGGGCCACCACCACCTTCCTGGGCCACCACCCCCCGCCTGGGCCACCACCCGCCCGCCTGGGCCACCACCACCCGCCTGGGCCACCACCCCCTGCCTGGGCCACCACCCCCCTCCTGGGCCACCACCACCTTCCTGGGCCACCACCCCCCGCCTGGGCCACCACCCGCCCGCCTGGGCCACCACTACCCTCCTGGGCCACCACCACCTTCCTGGGCCACCACCCGCCCGCCTGGGCCACCACCCCCCGCCTGGGCCACCACCTACCTGGGCCACCACCCGCCCGCCTGGGCCACCACCCGCCCGCCTGGGCCACCACCCGCCCGCCTGGGCCACCACCACCTTCCTGGGCCACCACCCCCTTCCTGGGCCACCACCCCCCGCCTGGGCCACCACCCCCCGCCTGGGCCACCACCCCCCGCCTGGGCCACCACCTACCTGGGCCACCACCCGCCCGCCTGGGCCACCACCCGCCCGCCTGGGCCACCACCCCCCTCCTGGGCCACCACCCCCCTCCTGGGCCACCACCACCTTCCTGGGCCACCACCCCCCGCCTGGGCCACCACCCGCCCGCCTGGGCCACCACCACCCGCCTGGGCCACCACCCCCTGCCTGGGCCACCACCCCCCTCCTGGGCCACCACCACCTTCCTGGGCCACCACCCCCCGCCTGGGCCACCACCCGCCCGCCTGGGCCACCACCCCCCGCCTGGGCCACCACCACCTTCCTGGGCCACCACCCCCCGCCTGGGCCACCACCGTGGCAATAAAAAAAAAAGCGTGGTGGTCCTCTGACTGCTGGAAAGAGGGAGGTGGGCGGCTCTCCCAGCTTGTGTCCAGCCTCTCTGGGGGGTCCCAGGCGGCGCAGGGAACACCCTCCCCAATTCCGAACTGGAGCGAAACCCGCTTTAGGCTTCGAAGGCGCTGGCGGTGATTCCCAGCATGGGGGGAGGGCGGTTTCTCCTCTGTTGTGCTTCCCACGTTGATCTTTCTTAGCAAAGAGGAATTTTAAGAAAAAATAGAATGTATTATTCTATATTTCCCCCCCCCCCCCCCCCCTGATTTCTGCCTGCTGACAGCAGGGCCGGCACTTCGAGCTGCCACAGCGAGCGAGCTTTCTTAGCTAACATGTCCCCATCTTGAAGCCCTCGGGCACGAACGATCCGTCCCTCTTCCCCCGCCTGCCTGGGTCTTCTCCTGCCTCCCCTACACCAGCGCCACCACCAGCGTGGGTTGCAAGGGCCGTAACGAAGGTTTCTGGCCCAAAACCGCAGGGCTGAGACCCTGGGGAGGCTCTGGCCGTTGCTCGTGGGTGGGAGACGGCAGCGTCCCTCCCCGATGGGATCACGCCATGGGATGCCCCCTGGTTTTTTGGAGGGTAAGTGGGGCGAGACGGTGCAAGGGGAGACCATAGGGGCTGCCGGGGGCGGGGGGGGGGGGGGCGAGGGGGCCCAACGTCGAACCAGCTGGAAAAAGAAATCAAAAGCTCTGGAGAGTCTCAGGTGGTTTATTGTCAGACGGGACCTCCCAGCCGGGCGTCCCCTGGTGGGGCAACAGACAAGATTTAAGGCTTTGCAGGTGGCTAAGAACAAGCAGGGCTTCAAGAGGAATCCATCGGTGCTATCGAAGGGCAGCGAGATGTCAGGAACGGTGAAGACCACGGTGGCCCAGCCCCTCTAGCAGCTTCGGTGACGTCCCTAAACCGCCCACCTCCCAGCACCGCCTTGACCTTCCCCCCATGAATCTAGTTTCGGGGCTCCCAGCACCTCCCTGGAAGCTTTATGGCAACGTGACGCAGAGCTCCACGCTGGTGGGGGCCTCCAACCCGTAGGGTCCGGGTGGCCGGCACCTCAGTTTTCACCCGAGGGCGTCACGCCAGCTTGGTCTTGAATGCAGGCCTCTCTCTTCTCCCAAAGGCCGAGCTAAACTCGGGGACTCTGGCTCAGCCAGCAGGAATAAGCCTGCCCAGGCCAGACTTGAGTCCAGTTTCGTCCTGCCAGACGATCTGGCTGCGCCCAGCTCCGGTATAAAGGATTACAGGAGCAACGCCGTGGCCCAGCAGCGCGGTGGCTGGAGCACCGTCACCCGGGGAGGCGCTGGTGCACTGACCAGGCGCGCTGGGATCTCCGCGGAAAGTCACGGAGGGTTTGACACATCCTTTCTCCGGCCGAGGGCCTGAATTTGTACGCGGGTTGGGTGAAGGAGAGGCTAAACAGCTCTCCTGAGTGTAGACTCCTTCCACGGTTGATGAGGAGAGTCCTTCCACGGTTGATGAGGAGAGTCCTTCCACGGTTGATGAGGAGAGTCCTTCCACGGTTGATGAGGAGAGTCCTTCCACGGTTGACGAGGAGAGTCCTTCCACGGTTGACGAGGAGAGTCCTTCCACGGTTGACGAGGAGAGTCCAGCACACGGAAAGCACGATTTGCTTGTCCTATTTTGATGTCCATGTCTGGATGAGATGAGTTGCCCACCAGGAGTTCTTATTTCCCCCCTCCCTACTATAAAAGTGGCTCAAATGGTGGAAATCCACCCGTCAACCACCAACCGAGGAGAAGAAAACGCTGGTGGGAGCCCGGACTCCCAACTCGGGCGACTTACCCCGGCGCTCACCTCTTCCCATCAACCGAAGGAGGAGCTTACACCTCCCTGCAGGTCGCCTGGTGCTCCTGCACGCCGCAACGGCAGCTACGGGACGTCGGGCCAAGGGCTGAGGCTGGGCAGACCTTCTGCCACCTTGAGCGGGGGACACGGAGGACGGGCTGCCTCTCCTCCGCCCGCTGGCGGCTGGAGCGCTCGGTCGGGACCGGGGCAGAACGAGGTTTGGTGCCGCTCTTCCCCGGAGCGTTTCTACCCTGCTGCTCCTCACCACCTCGCTGTCGGATGGAGTGAGGTGCTTCAAGCCGCCCCCCTCACCGCCGGCGCCGAGCTCTCCGTGCCAGGACCACCGCGAGGGTCATCGGACCAGCGTGAGGGAGCCCAGCTCCACCCAGAACCACGGCCGGATCCGCTCCCCGGCGAAGGAAGCCGGAGGAAACGTGAAGATCGGCGTTTCGTTGTCGACGTCGAAAAACGCCACCTCTCCCCACTCGTAGTCGAGAGAGACCCGGATCTTTCTGGGGACCCGCGGCAGGTTCAGGAGGGTTGGAGGGGAGGTGAGGGCGCGATTCTTAAACCCCCACTGCTGCACCGCCCAGATCCCCTCCTCGGGATTAAAGCTGACGGGTCCCTTCCTCGGCAGGGACTCTTTGCTGACCCCAACGGCGCAGTACTGCCCCTCGGCGAGGTCCACCACCCAGCAGTGTCTCCCGGAGGTGAAGGCTTCGCAGCCCAGCACGCAAGGATCGGCGTCAAAGCGCTCGGGGCTGTCGGGAGACTCCTGCAGCAGGTACTCCCACCTCACGCTCTTCTGATCCTCGGAGAGGATGAGGCGGGGGTGGGCTGTCTCCGGGTCCAGCGTCACGTTTGCTGTGGAAGAGCGGGGAAAAAAACAAACAAAAAAAAAGAGGGCGAGGAGGAGGCTTCAGCGTATTTCACGCGCCCCTTGCCCCGGGACCGGTGCCTTCCTGGAGGACTAAGGGGGCGTTTCGTCCTTCTGCGGCTCCAGGCTCAATAACGTCACGTGCAACTTCGTCCACGCGACGCCGTTCGGCAAAGCACCACGTGGCTTACCCCTTTTTCCTCTTCCTCTTTCCCTACTCACCCATTTTTTCCTCCTCTTTCCCTGAAAACGCGCAGCGAAAAATAAATTGTTAGCGACAACGTAAACTTCGGTCCAAAAGCCAACGGGGTATTTGCAGAAGGGAGAGGAAAAAACAAAATGCACTCACTGTGCTGTTCAATGCATTTTCCTTAAAAGTAAAAACGAAATAAAATTAAAAAGTTATTTTAATGAGGGCTCCTCCCGTTCACGTCAATTTTTAATTTCCTCCCTTCCTCCCCAAAAGTAGTTTTCTTTTTTTTTTTTTTTTTTCAGCGTGAGATTAAACCGCTGTGAAACCAGACCTCGCGGGGACCTGTGCCTGCAACGTGACTTGTCAGTTAGGCCAAACCCCAGAAAACCAACCCAAACCGAACACCAGCTGCTTCAAACCGTGGGAGTCCAAAAAAAAAGGCAAAAAAAAAAAAAAAAAAAGCAAGAAAAAGCAGCTGCCAGGGGTCACGGCGGGGGGTTCGCTGCGATCGGAGCCGGCACGGGGAGGAAGGCGCGTGGGCGCTCCGGAGAGCCACGGCCCGACGCTTTCGCCGTTCGCTGGCCACCTCTGCGACGCCGGCGTGAAGCGCTCCGCAAAAAACCTCCCGGCCCACCTCCTCCCAAACGGCCCCCAGGCGTCCCGTCGCGGCTCCGGCAGGCGAGGAAAAGGGGCTACTCACGCATCTTCGCTCTGTATTCCTCTGAAAAGAGAGGGGACAGAAGCGGTTACCGCGCGTTTCTCCGCCTTTTTGGGTCACGGCTTTCTCGGCTCCCAAGGCAAAAGAACGCTTCCGCGCCCAGGGGCTGTTACCGCTGGCGTTGAGTATTGTAACGGGGTTGTAATTGCCATTATTTTGAATTTTTATGACGTATTATTTATGTACGTATTATAATTTACTGTTAGGTGTTTGTTATTAGTTATTAGAGCGATAACAAACAATATATCGTTATATACCAGAACCCCTGTGTAGACGGGACAACTGTATAACTGCTATATTCCACGTGCAATATTTAAGCCTAACGCCCGCCTCTTCCCACTTTATCCCCAGGAGCTCAGGTGTCCGTAACAACTCCCCAAAGCAGCTCAGGGGAAAGCATAAGGAGTGAGACACCCCTAAATAAGGACCTGGGAATCTCTCTCGCAGCCCAACAAAGTGACTCACCGAGCTCGGCGGCGAGTTCAGCTGAAAAGAGAGGGGGGGAAACAAACCAGAAAAAAGGGGGTTTCCATTAAAATTCGCATCAGGGTGATCCCGCGGGTCTTACAAACACCCAAAGTTCACGTCTCGGGGGAAGAAGCCTGATCCTCACCAATTTTTCTATCCCGTTTTTCTAAGGAAAAGAAGGAAAAAAATGAAAATTAAAGCTGTTACAATCTATTTTTTGCCTTCGCAAAGTACGAAAACACAGACCGCGCGTATCTGCTTAGCGGGGAGGCAGAGACAAGCACCCACCGGTTCCCGCAGACAGCTCGTCTTCGAGGAGAACGACCAAAAAAAAAAAAAAAATGCCGATTTTCGTTACGACCGTTACTGTAACTGAACTAAAAGCGGTGATTCCACGCACCGGGCTCCGTGGGCGGCGGGAAGGGGACGGACACGTACCGATCCTGGTGTCGCGTTCTCCTAAATAAGGAAAAAAAGAAAAAAGGGGGGAAACCCCCCCCCCCCCCCCCCCCCGAGTTATTCCCGCGTGCTCCCCGCTTCGCTGCGCGTGCTCAACCTCTAGGGAGAAACCCGACGTTTTTCCCATTCCCTACAGAGAATTACAAGAGGGTAATCTGCATTTTACGCAGATTAACCCGCCCGCTAACTGGCCTCCCCGATCCCACAAGCGGAAGATCGCGGCTCGCCCCCACCGAAGCCCAAACAGAAAGGAGATATCCGCACGGATCCGGTTCTTTCGCTCCCAAGGACTTACCCAGCGCTGCGCTGAGCTCGTCTAGAGAGGGCGAAAGGAAAAGGCGGTTTAGTTACGGGTGTCTTCCCCCCCCCCCGCCCCGGGACGCGCGCTGAAGGGCTCGCTGGGGGACCCGCCGCTTCCCTTCGGGGGCACGCTCACGGATTCTCCCTGCTCGTGGCTCTCAGCAGAGTCGCGCCGCGCCGAGGGGAGCCCTCGGCCGCGGAGAACAGACCCCAAACACCCCCTTCCCGTCCCCAAGGGAGCGGGGAGACACGAGCAGGCAGCGTCCGAGGAGGGCAAGGCTTTGCTCGGTCCTTTTCTTGAAGGACGACAGAACTAAGGCCCCTGTTTCCCAGCAGTATTTGCACCCCCCCCCCCGCTTTCCCGCCCCTCGGAAGGCAGAAGGCTCGCGGAGGGCACAACGCTTACCGATCCGGGCGGCCCGTTCCTCTGAAAAAGGGAAAGAAAGAGAAAAAAAAAAAAAAAAAGGGAAAAAAAAAAAAAGATCTTCAAAGTGTCCCCCATGATTTTTTTTGGGGGGTTTGTGTCACCTACAAATGCCAACGGGCCGTTTCCCTGCACCGCTCGTTAGTGGTGGTGCGGCTCGTTTTACTTTACCCGCGATTGGGTTTTTTTTTCTAAGCTGAGATCAAAAAGAAACCACAAAACTTGAAATGATGTAATAGAGTAAAAGGAGGCGAAACCCAAAGGGAAGGAAAAAAAAGGAGGCGAAACCCAAAGGGAAGGAAAAAAAAGGAGGCGAAACCCAAAGGGAAGGAAAAAAAAGGAGGCGAAACCCGAAGGGAAGGGAAAAAAAGGCGGCGAAACCCAAAGGGAAGGAAAAAAAAAGGAGGCGAAACCCAAAGGGAAGGAAAAAAAAGGAGGCGAAACCCGAAGGGAAGGAAAAAAAAGGAGGCGAAACCCAAAGGGAAGGAAAAAAAAAGGAGGCGAAACCCAAAGGGAAGGAAAAAAAAAGGAGGCGAAAACCGAAGGAAAGGAAAAAAAAGGCGGCGAAACCCAAAGGGAAGGAAAAAAAAAGGAGGCGAAACCCAAAGGGAAGGAAAAAAAAGGAGGCGAAACCCAAAGGAAAGGGAAAAAAAGGAGGCGAAACCCGAAGGGAAGGAAGAAAAAGGAGGCGAAACCCAAAGGAAAGGGAAAAAAAGGAGGCGAAACCCAAAGGAAAGGAAAAAAAAGGAGGCGAAACCCAAAGGGAAGGAAACAAAAGGAGGCGAAACCCAAAGGGAAGAGAAAAAAAAGGAGGCGAAACCCAAAGGGAAGGAAAAAAAAGGCGGCGAAACCCAAAGGAAAGGGAAAAAAAGGAGGCGAAACCCAAAGGGAAGGAAAAAAAAAGGAGGCGAAACCCAAAGGGAAGGAAAAAAAAAGGAGGCGAAACCCAAAGGGAAGGAAACAAAAGGAGGCGAAACCCAAAGGAAAGAGAAAAAAAAGGAGGCGAAACCCAAAGGGAAGGAAAAAAAAGGCGGCGAAACCCAAAGGGAAGGAAAAAAAAAGGAGGCGAAAGCCCAAGAAAAAAGGAGGCGAAAGGACTTACCAAGCTCTGCGGCGGTTTCCTCTGAAAGGAAGGAAATGAGTGAGATACTCTGGATTTCTTTGCTCGGTCGGTACCGGGCGAGGGCCGAGAGGGCCCCAGCTCTCGACAGAAACCTCACGGCCTCTCCCCCACACTCAAGCGACCGCAGGGGACCTGGGTCCTTTGGGTGGAGAAGCCTCTCCCACGGCGGTTCCGGGGATGCCAGAGCCAGCGGCCCTCCGCCCCGCCCCCACCCACAGCACCCAAACGCGCCCCAAAGGACCCGGGACAAAACCGAAACCCAAACCCACCTATTTTTTCATCACGTTCCCCTAAAAACAAGGAAGAAAAACAAGATTAAAATAGTTTTTAAGTCTCTGTTGATGTGTCGGGGGCAGGACTCTTCCCCAAACGCCACCTTCTCCTTGGCCATTTGCCACTAGAAACGGCACTTTCTGTCGGCTCTCGTTGCCCGCTGCCTAACCCCAATTTCTCGTTACGTCACAGTTAATATCTGGGCAACGAGGAACACCCCGTAAAGCTTTAGAAAAGCTTTTGTTAAACGTTAAAAAGAAAAAAAAAAAATTAATATTCACATACCAAGTTCTCCAGTGACTTCGCCTTAAGAAAGAGAAAAACATGGATTTCCATCAGATTCCGTTTATCCCCCGGATATTTTCTCCTTTCTCTACCATTATCTGTCCCCTTCTCTGTTAGAAGACCCCAATTTCCTCCACGTTTGCAGTTAAACCGTGGGGGAACGTACGAAGCTGCTTCCGACGATGACGTAAAATTCAGCTTTGTGCTAAATTTTCCAGCGTCGAACTTCCCCGGCGCGTTTGCTCCCTTCGCCGGCCGCGGTCACAGACCGCGGCGCCTCCGCCCAAACGCGGAAAAGGGCGAGAACGAACGCTGGGCGCTCGCTGTCGGCAAAGGAAGGGAACGACTTACCCAGCTCTCCGGTGAGGTCGTCTTAAAAGAGGGGAAAAAAAATAAAAATAGAGAATTTTCACCGCAGCGGCGCGCTCCCGGGGGGTTTCCTCAAAGCGAGAGGTTTCTCTGCCTTGGCAGGAAGGGAAGCGATGCTCACCCCCGCCTGGGTCGCGCTCCTCTGGGAACAATAAAATGAGGAGAAACCCACCAGAATTCCGATCAGTCTCCGTTATTTTAGGGCCGCCCCTCTTCCAGGCGCGGCTTGCGCTGCTACGACCCGCAACGAGCTCTTTTAACCCCCCATCCACGAACGGAACCCACGGGGAGTGTTCGAGGAACGAAATAAGACCCAGCCACGTCCGCCCGCACGTGACGAGATTCACATCCCCTTTATTTTGGGGGTTTTTTTGGGTCCAGCTCCAAAGAAAACAAAGACTTACCAAGCTCCTCCGAAGATTCGCCTGCAAAAAGCGGGGGAGGAGAGCGCATTTGGCATCGGCGGCCCCAGCCCCGCCCCTCCGCCCGCGCGTTTCGCGTCCTGCGAGACCGGTCGAGACTCCTCGAGGTTTTGGTTTAGTCCCATAATCAAACCGGATTTCAGTCCGGGGACTGACACGCGCGTAGCTCCGTGCGCGCGTGTCTGGATACACGCACACACACACACGGGTTGTTACGGAAATGTGCTATGAAAATGTAATTATTATAGTTAAATTTGTGTCTGAACGGTAATTTCTGCCTATAATAACTGTGTACGTGCACAGACGCTTTTAACCCACATACACAGCCACTAAATAATCATAAATATTAACGTGTTACTGTAGAAAACAGATATTAAAAATAAATAGATACACTTACAAACTCTTTTCAACGTTCTAAAGGTTTCAGAAGGGAAGGAAAATCTCACTCACCAGCTTCCCGGTCCTTTAGTTCCTCTAACAAAAAGAAAAAGAGAAAAAAAAGGTGAAACACAGATTTTTTCCCTTCCGGAACCCAGATTTTTCCAACCCAGATTTCTTCCCTTTTGGGATCCAGATTTTTCCCCTTTCGGGACCCAGACTTTTCCAACCCAGATTTTTCCCCTTTCGGAACCCAGACTTTTCCAACCCAGATTTTTCCCCTTTCGGAACCCAGATTTTTCCAACCCAGATTTTTCCAACCCAGATTTTTCCCCTTTCGGAACCCAGATTTTTCCAACCCCGATTTTTCCCCTTTCGGAACCCAGATTTTTCCAACCCCGATTTTTCCCCTTTCGGAACCCAGATTTTTCCAACCCAGATTTTTCCCCTTTCGGAACCCAGATTTTTCCAACCCAGTTTTTTTTCCTTTCGGAACCCAGATTTTTCCAACCCAGATTTTTCCCCTTTCGGAACCCAGATTTTTCCAACCCAGATTTTTCTCCTTTTGTAGCCCAGATTTTTCTCCCGGGCTACAAGCTCGTTTTTATTCCATTGCTGGTTTTTCCCTCTGCGCGACTGTCACTGTTTTGTTTTTAACGTCACCTGCACGAGCCCTTTCTCCGTCTACGCTTGTCTCAGAATCCATACACGACCACCCAACCCAAATCATGAGGAAAAAACCACCCCCAACCCCCCCCCCAAATCTCCCCCCCCTCGGTTTCCGACAGGAGGAACGAAGGCTTACCCAGCTCTTCCGTCAGCTTTCCTTGAGGAGGAGAAAAGAACATTCGCTCTGGTCAGCGCTTTTCCTCCCCGAGGACGCGAGAGGCTCCTGACGGGGGGAACTCGGGGAACCCCCGAGACGGGCAGACCCTTCGATGCCTCTTTTTTTTTTTACAGAATTCAGTCGATTTATTGACTTTTGCCCCAAAATACTAAGCCAAAACAGCAGCAGCAACACCACCCCGCTGGCGACCCCCCCGCACCCCCAGGGCACACGCATCCCTCGGGAAAGAGCGGCGACACTCACGGATGACGGCATCCTGCTTCCCTAAAAGCGAAACACACAAAGGAACAGAAATGAGGAAAACTCCGGGGTTTTTCCTCCCATTTTAGGTTTCCGCTAAATCTAAAGAGAAAGTCCCCCAGCTCGGCCAAATCGCCGAGCTACGCGCGCGCAGCTGGGGATATTCCTCTCCCTCTCTTTATTCCGGCATCAAGGCCGCTCGCGGCGGGGCGGGCGAGACTCCCAAATTTTGTGCGTGCCGCTCCACGGAGGGGCAAGAAAAAAAGAAATAAAAAACTCCGAGATAAAACTCGTGCGAAGAAAAACCGGACGGAAATTCTGGCGGTGACCGAGGACAGCGGGTGGGGTCGCCAGGACGTTTCCCCTCCAGCCCCCGGGGCGGGTTTTCTCCAAAAGCGCCGAAATTTCGGGATTCGTAACGAAGTCGCGGGCGGCTCCTCGGCGGGCGCCAGCCCGGCCGGTTCGAGGGGACCCCGCGTCCCCCCGCGTCCCCGAGACGCGCAGACGGACTCACACGCTGCCGCATCCCGCTCCCCTGCGAACAGAAAGGACTGAAATTATTGCCAAGGATTACCAAAAAAATCATTAGCGGGGGGGGGGGGGAGGGGGGGGGAGGGCAGCGCACTCACCCAGCAGCTCGGTGAGGCGCCCTTAAAGCAAAAAAAGACCCATTTTAACACCAAAATGACATATAGCGCGCGATTTATCGTATTTGTAGAAACATGGAAGGGTTTGGGTTGGAAGGGACCTTGAAGATCAGCTAGTAATTGGTAATATACCAATTATAACGTAATTTAGAACATGTATCTATAGATATTTATAACGTGTTTATGTGTTTGTAATAGATTTGTATAATACATCGGTTCCTAAATGCATAAAACATAGGGCAATAATAAATTTATATGCTTGTGACGTAAAAAATCTATATTTATGGTATAAATAACAAAGACTAAATAAAAATTATCAATAAAGAATGAAAACAATAAAAATAATACTAGAATGTGTAGAATATTCACAGACTTGATCTATAACTCACACAAAAAAGGTCTCGGACACGCTGGGGCTGCTCCCTGGCTGAGCCCGAAGCCAATTTGGCAGAATTTGGGGGGCCCCCCCAACGTGTAGCCCCCAACCCCACGACAGGGTCACGGGAAAACCAACATTTTTCATTTTCTTTCCGCCCCTTTCCATCCACTTCTTTTACTCTTTGAGCGAGGAACTGAAACAGCCCGGCGCGTTCAAGCCCCGAATTCTTGTTTTCCTCGCTCCCCGCGCGTGGCTTTGTGGGGGAGTTTCTGCGGAGAAACCCCTTTTCTAGCCGGAATGCTGGATTTCAACTCGAATTTTATTCAGCCTTTGGGTTAAGCAAGAGACCACCCCCCCCCCCCCCAAACCGCAGAGGGCGGGAGACGACACTTACTGATCTCCGCTTCGTTTTCCCCTAAAAGAACAAAAATAAAAGGGAATAAACCCCAAGGAACCACCGCTGTTGTCTCCACGTCTGGCCCCGCATTCTCACGGCAGCAATTCGGGTCTTTCAGTTATTTTCTTCTTTTTATTGCCCTCACTGCCCTCTGCCTAAAGACGCACCAAAGCCTTGGAGAAATCAGTATTGGCTGGTGACAGACAGGCTCAACCCCCCCCCCAAATCCAAGTATGACGCAACAAGTGCCCAAAAGGGGGTTGACCGGAGGACAAAACCACCCCAAAAGCCAATATCGACGCCCCCTCGGGTTCGGCTGCCGGTGTTTGGTGTCGCCTCCCTCCCTCCCTCCCTCCCTCCCTCCCGGGCGGCGACAGCCTCGCGCGGCCCCTGAGCTCATCCCCCAAAATAGCGAGCGAGCCGCCGGGGCACCGCGGGCAGAGCCGGGGGGTACTTACTGATTTTCACGTCCCGTTCCTCTAAAAATGGTAAAGAAACAAAAATCAGTGAGTCCGGAGCTGCGGGCTGGGCAGGCTCTGCCGGGGCTTTGCTCCAGAGCCGGTTTGCTGTCTGTACTATCGCTTGGAAAACGGTATTTGGGGGAAGATTTGTAATATTATACATGTAATTTATCGTTTACCGTTTAATCTACCGTTTAATCTACGGTTTGATCTCATCACATATATGACAAAACAGATTTAACTTCTGCAGGCATCCTGCTAAACCCAACTAAACCAGAAACTCCCCCCTTAAAAACCTCAGAGACAGCAGCAAAACCAACCAAAAAATCGACTTTGAGCAAAGCAGGGAAATTCCTTACCCAGTTCTGCCGCGTGTTGACCTTAAAAAGGAGGGAAAAAACAAATATAAAAATAACAAACCCGGGAATTTGATGATGTTCCTCTTTTCTCGACGGTGACGAAACCGGCAGGGTTAATTCTCACAACTAAAGGGAGGCACTTACGGAGTTTTCGATTGCAGTCCCCTACGGAATAAACAGAAATCAAGGATTATTCCAGCGCTCGGTGCTTCCCCAAAATCCAGATTAACGGGAAAACGACTTACCAACGTCTGCAGTGAGTTCACCTGAAAAAAAAAAGAGGGGGAAATAAAATAAATTAGGTTTAGAGCAAGTTTGGTGGGTTTTTTCGGCCAAATTTTCCGGTACAACGTTGCAAATTTTCCAAATTTGGTGGGTTTTTTCGGCCAAATTTTCCGGTACAACGTTGCAAATTTTCCAAATTTGGTGGGTTTTTTCGGCCAAATTTTCCGGTACAACGTTGCAAATTTTCCAAATTTTGTATTTTTTTCGGCCAAATTTTCCGGTACAACGTTGCAAATTTTCCAAATTTTGTATTTTTTTCGGCCAAATTTTCCGGTACAACGTTGCAAATTTTCCAAATTTTGTATTTTTTTCGGCCAAATTTTCCGGTACAACGTTGCAAATTTTCCAAATTTTGTATTTTTTTCGGCCAAATTTTCCGGTACAACGTTGCAAATTTTCCAAATTTTGTATTTTTTTCGGCCAAATTTTCCGGTACAACGTTGCAAATTTTCCAAATTTTGTATTTTTTTCGGCCAAATTTTCCGGTACAACGTTGCAAATTTTCCAAATTTTGTATTTTTTTCGGCCAAATTTTCCGGTACAACGTTGCAAATTTTCCAAATTTTGTATTTTTTTCGGCCAAATTTTCCGGTACAACGTTGCAAATTTTCCAAATTTTGTATTTTTTTCGGCCAAATTTTCCGGTACAACGTTGCAAATTTTCCAAATTTTGTATTTTTTTCGGCCAAATTTTCCGGTACAACGTTGCAAATTTTCCAAATTTGGTGTTTTTTTCGGCCAAATTTTCCGGTACAACGTTGCAAATTTTCCAAATTTGGTGTTTTTTTCGGCCAAATTTTCCGGTACAACGTTTCAAATTTTCCAAATTTTGTATTTTTTTCGGCCAAATTTTCCGGTACAACGTTTCAAATTTTCCAAATTTTGTATTTTTTTCGGCCAAATTTTCCGGTACAACGTTTCAAATTTTCCAAATTTGGTGTTTTTTTCGGCCAAATTTTCCGGTACAACGTTTCAAATTTTCCAAATTTTGTATTTTTTTCGGCCAAATTTTCCGGTACAACGTTTCAAATTTTCCAAATTTGGTGTTTTTTTCGGCCAAATTTTCCGGTACAACGTTTCAAATTTTCCAAATTTTGTATTTTTTTCGGCCAAATTTTCCGGTACAACGTTTCAAATTTTCCAAATTTTGTATTTTTTTCGGCCAAATTTTCCGGTACAATGTTTCAAATTTTCCAAATTTTGTATTTTTTTCCCAAATTTTCCTGTAAAAGCAGGGAGCGGTGATTTCCGAGCAATTCCAGTGATTTGCTGGGCAGAGGAACACAAACCCACCTATCTTCGTGTGCCGCTCGCCTAAAAGCAGTAGAAAACAGAAAAGCGTGCGTTACTCCTCACCGTTTCTGCCTCTCGCACGTCACAGTTTTATCTCTGTTCACGTAGTTTGGAGCACACGAGCATTTCTGCGCCGGTCCCCGTTATTCCCGTTTCCAAGGACTTAGAACTTTTCTACTCCTGCCTTTAAGACGCTGCTTTTCACCAGGGAGGTGAAGCTCAGGGAAACGGGCAGAAATGAGCTCAGTTTTGTTTCTAGAACTGCATTTAAGCCCTGGTTTAATATTTAGTTTGAAATTGAATCCTGGTTAAATATTTAATAAATACGGATAAAAAGCAATAATTTTTTAAAAACAAGAGCATATTTTAAATGTAATTGAAAAAATAGCAAACAGGAAGGAACTGGACTTACCAAGCTCCACTGTAAATATTCCTGAAACCAGAAAACGACATTAATTCCCCGTCAGAGTTCCCAAACGCCGCGACACGCCTCGAACCTGCGCCTCTCCAGCCCTTCTCAGCCCTTCCCGCGGGATTTCCACACCCCCCACCGTTATATTTTCCTTTTTCCCCCCCTTGAACTTTGGCTTCGGGCTCCCCCAGCCCTCGAAACCCAAGAGATCTTTCCCTCTCCCGACCCAAATTTAGTTTAAATCAAGAAACTCCAGCATTCCCGACCCAAATTTAGTTTAAATCAAGAAACTCCAGCATTCCCGACCCAAATTTAGTTTAAATCAAGAAACTCCAGCGTCCCTTCAACGCTGAAACACCAAGCGAACCACCCCGAGGTGTACGAGGAGGGAACGTCACTTACTGATCGTTGCGTCGCATTTTGCTAAAAAGAAAAAAAGAAAAAAGAATGAAATAAAATTGACACAGACACGGATCAGTTTTCAGTGCCTCTCGCTGCCCTCTCCCCCTCCCTCCCCCGCCATAATACAGGAAAGAAAATTACTGACCGATTTCCGCGGTGAGTTTCCCTAAAAAGAGAGAAACACCAGTTAATTTTGGACAGACGCTCCTCTCGCCTCTCTGGGCACAGCGTCCGTAATTCAAAGCTCACGTTAGAAAATACGATAACGTAGAGCCCGTTGTACAAAACAGGTAATAAAAACGCAGAGGCTGATCGTACGAAATAAAATTAAAAATTAAATTTAAAAAAAAAAATTAAAAAAATTAAAAACTATACCAGAGAATTACAACGGAGAGTAACGGACTGCAACGTAAAAAGTGAAGAAAAGCACCAATTCCAGTACTCCACCCGTTTAGGGGCGCTGGCGTGAGGCGCTGAACGCAGAAATCCCAGAAAAACGAGGAAACCGGTGCCCCGGCGGAGAGGGGCGTTTGGAAACCCGCCAGCCCCGCGAGGGGGATCCGCCTCCGCACCCAGATTTTACCCGTCGGGAGGAGAACGGCACTTACGAAGCCTCGAGTCTCGGTCCCCTGCGGGAAAAAGAGAGAAAAAGAGTAAAAGCCAGCGCTTTGGGGGGTGGTTTTTTTGTATTTTATCGCGACGTGGCACCACCCTCTGCCTGCAGGACGACAGGTCCCGGAGCCAAAGCTCAACCATTTCCTGCTGCGAAGCTGATTTTGCACATTTTTCTAACTACATTTTATTGAAGGACCCCCCCCCAAATCTGCAGGTGGGGCTCAAATTTTTTGTCGGGAACAACAGGAACGCCCGACTCTGCGCGGGGAGAGAGCGGGGCTGTCCCCAGGCAAGGAGCCGTGGTGAGGACCAGGAGGTCGGACCAAGGGCCGGCAGCGGTTCCTCCGACGTCATCCCATAAAATCACCCAAATATTTAAGTAAAACAACCCTCAGAGGAGGTTCTGCGCAAGGACCGGGCTTACCGAGCAGCGCAGTGAGTCTGCCTTCGAAAGGAGAGAGAAAAATCGGTGTTAATTCAAGTAAAGAGACAGAAATTGACCCTAGAAAAGAGGTTTCTAAGCCTAAACCCGTGTTTGGTGTTGAAAAGACAGAAAAGGACTCACGGATTTCTGCCGCCAGCTTGGCTGCAAAGAGAAAAAAAACCAACGTTTGTGTGTGTTTGGGTGGTTTTCCTCCGCGGGAAATGCAGAAGCGGGGGCTGAACTTGGGGGAAAAAAACGTCATTTTTGCCACTTTTCACGGGCAGGGCACCGGAGCGGCTCCCCTTCCCCCCAGCCAAAGGGGTTTTACCCCAAAAGTACAGCAAAGAATGACACTTACTGATTTTTCTATCGCGTTCCTCTGGAAAGAAAAGGAGGGGAGAGGGAAAAAAAAAAGAAAGGCAGAAAAATTATTATTAAATATTCCAGTGTTGGGCCTAGAGCGGGCCTAGAGCTTTTAGGCCAGGAACGTTGCTTTTTCCCCCCAATATTGCCTTTGTGCTGATTTTTATCCCTCGAAATGCTGCTCGTTAGTCAACCCGCAACAAGGAACGAAGGTTTTCGCAGGGAATTCCCTCTCTGCTCCCGTGTCTAGGGGTACATCAGCTCCTCAGCCCCCGCCCCGAGAGGAACCGCACTCACTGATCTTTGCGTCGCACTCGCCTAAAAAAAAAAGAAAAAAAAAAAAAAAAAAAGAAACCAAAACCGGAGAAATAATCAACAAACACCGCGAGAGGCCCAGCGGCCCCTCCCGCAGCCCGCCCCCTCCCGCGGCGCTCCGCCTTCACGCCGGAACACTCAATCCCAGCGGGAAATCTGCTCCACGGACACCCTCCCCTGCGACGTCGGTAACATTTTGAAAACACAAAGCCACAAAATATTCTATTTTAATGATTTCTTTTTGGTGTTTGTTTTTTTTTTTTTTTTTTAGCACCCGGCACTTTCGCATAATTGAGGCGAATTCTCGCTTTTAAGGAAATAAATCTCCTTACCCAGGTCTGACGTCAGCTTGCCTGAAATCAGAAAGAAATAAATGAATATTGAGTTTGAATCGGCGGAAACACGGAGGCGTCCCCGGCGCGAGGCGGCGCCGCTCGAGGCTTTTATTCGCACCAGAAAAAAAAAAAAAAAAAAAAAAAAGGACACTTAACTGATTTTTCTGTCACGTTCCTCTAAAAGAGAAAATAAAGAGGGGAAAAAACCGCCGGTCAGTAAGCGCTCGCCAGCCCCCCGTCGCATCATCCTCCGCCTCCAAGTTTTTGAAATATAGACGTAATATATTTATATACTCACATTTTTAAAAGTAATATATTAAAATTTTATTTTAAAGTGATAGATATCGTTATTTATATTCATATTTTATTATTTGATATATAATATATATACTTTTTTTAATTATATTTTATTATTTTTTAATATATATGTATAAAAGGCAAAATTTCAAATTAAACGAAAGGATTTTGTTTCCAGCCCAGATGGGGCCCAGGTGGGGTTATGTACACAGGGAGGGGGGAACAACCCCCTCCTTCCCCTAAAAACCGGACAAAAAGGAAGGAGGCCACTCACCGAGCTCCGCGGTCAAACTGTCTGAAAAAGAAAAAAAAGAAAAAAAAAGAGAAAAATAAATATCGTTTTTCTCCAGGACCTCCCAGAACACCCCGGACCCGAACTGGTCCTTCCTGTCCCCGGAAAATAAAGTTGTTCTGCATCCAAGGCTCCGCACGCCTCCCACGAAAGGCGGGAGGGTCGGAACTGGGAAGTTCTGCACAATTCCAGGGGGTTCAAGTCCCGCCGGTCGCAGGTGCGGGATCCCCCCGGCCCCAGATCCCCCGGGGCTCTGCGCTGGCTGCGGCCAAACGCGGCTTTGGCTCAGGAATTCCCTTTATTTTTGCCTTTGTAGCTACAGCAACCTGCGACCCCCTCGTTTTCTGTGCTGTCGGGCTTTTGTTCAATACTGGGTCCCGCTAAAAAATTTAATTTATCTCCTGCTTTTTTAGAAACAGGCAAGAGAAAGGGAACAAACGCCGGGCAAACCCGGCTGAAAGCTACACAGAAACGTCTCGGATGGGAGGTGAATCGCCACTCACCGATTTCTGCTGTAAGTTCACCTTAAAACGGAGAAATAAAATCAGGACGCGCGTCCCAGGACGGTTTGACGCGTTTTCTGCCCGACCCGAACTTGCCGTTTACAGCTCGGGGTCAGGGGCAGACCCCGGCGCGGAGGGGGCAGCTTGGGGGTTCAACAAACAAGACCTTCCCTCGTCGGCACCCGTTTGACAAGAGACACTTTTTTTTTTTTCCTCAAAAAAAGCGACACTTACCGATTTCTGCATCTTGCCCCCCAAAAGACAAAGAGAAAGAGAAGGGAAATGGCTCCAAGTTATTATTTTTTTTTTTTCCATCGCTTCTGTGTGTTTATTCTGTTCTCAGAGGCGCGAGGCCTCTGGTCTGGCTGGATTTATTCTTTTTACTACGCGTATGTTGTGAAACCCGCTTTATTCCAGCGCTGAGGCCGTTCGGTTTCGAGGGGCGGGGTTATTTAAAGAGAACTTTTAAGCAGAAGAAGGGCGCTTACCGTGTTCTGTGCCACGTTCCTCTAAAAACAACAGAGAATCGTTGTGTGTTATAAACACGATAAACCACGGGTCGGGCCCGGGAGCTCCGACGAGCTCCCGCGGGCGAGCGCGAGCCCGGAGAAGAGGCGAGGGGGGAGGCAGCGCGTCTGCTGGCCTGGCAGCGGGACCCCGACACCGGTTGGGGTCCCTTCGCCTGCAGTTGTGGGTCTTGACCACAAATTTAAGGCCTGGGGGGCGGGGGGGTGTGCGTGTGTGTCATCGCTGGCTGAACAAGCCCATCATCCCCTAGACAAAGCCCACCCTCCGGACCTCCAGGAGCCGCAGGAATCACCCCCCCCCAGGACCCCAAACGGACTCACCGAGGTCTGTGTCGCTCTCTTCTAGAGGAAACAAAGAGCCGTGAGTCCGGGTGCCCCGGCGCGCCGGTCACCGCGACGGCGCGTCGACGCTTGGGCGCGCGCGGGGGCGGCCGCCGACTCACCGGAGCCTTCGGCCAACCTCCCTGGAGGCAAAGCACCGTTAGCTCGAGCCTTCGGCACCGCGGTTCTGCCGCCGGGAGGAGGGAAACCCCCCAACCCAACCCAGGCACTTACGGATTTTTGCATCCCGGGAGTCTACGAGAGAGACGGAGAGAGGATTCAGCCCCCAGCGGGCCCGGGGGGGGGGTTGGGTTGCGCTGTACGGGGGGGTCTTAAAAAATGATGGTGTCCTGGCTTTTTTTTTTTTTTTTTTTTTTAATAAATTGACCGTGCTGTTGCCCAAATTACAGCGGTCGTGGGCGTTATCTCACAGGGTCTGGCACAGCCTGAGCGAGCCAAGGAAGGGCAGAGGAGGTGTGTCGGAAGGAGGCTGGGTTTGGAGGAGGAAGGAAAAATCCCACTTACCAAGATCTGCGCTCCTTTTCCCTTAAAAATAAGAAATAAAAGAGGAGAAAAATAGAATGAAATAGGTAAATATTCTAGAAATAAGGGGGGAAATAGAATAAAATAGGATAGAATAAAATAGGTAAATATTCTAGAAATAAGGGGGGAAATAGAATAAAATAGAATAGAATAAAATAGAATAGAATAAAATAGAATAGAATAAAATAGAATAGAATAAAATAGAATAGAATAAAATAGAATAGAATAAAATAGAATAGAATAAAATAGAATAGAATAAAATAGAATAGAATAAAATAGAATAGAATAAAATAGAATAGAATAAAATAGGTAAATATTCTAGAAATAAAGGGGGAAATAGAATAAAATAGAATAGAATAAAACAGGTAAATATTCTAGAAATAAGGGGGGAAATAGAACAGAACAAAATAGAACAGAACAGAACAGAACAAAATAAACTAGAACAAACTAGAACAGAACCAAATAGCAGCTACTTTTCGGACGGCACGGCTCTCCAGCCTAGCTGCACCCCTCTGGAGCCAGAGATGGACACAAATTTCCGTCATTGGCGGCCAAGGAAAGCCTCGATCCAGAAAAGCCGGCCGAGGGAAACGCGGGAAAAGCGACCCAGAAGCGAGCAGAGCAAGGACCGAACGCTCCCGGGCCCCAAAGCTGGGGGGGTTGGGCCCCAAAGCTGGGGGTGCTGGGCCCCAAAGCTGGGGGTGCTGGGCCCCAAAGCTGGGGTGCTGGGCCCCAAAGCTGGGGGGGTTGGGCCCCAAAGCTGGGGGGGTTGGGCCCCAAAGCTGGGGGGTTGGGCCCCAAAGCTGGGGGTGCTGGGCCCCAAACCTGGGGGTGCTGGGCCCCAAAGCTGGGGTGCTGGGCCCCAAAGCTGGGGGGGTTGGGCCCCAAAGCTGGGGGGGTTGGGCCCCAAAGCTGGGGGCCCCAAAGCTGGGGTGCTGGGCCCCAAAGCTGGGGGGTTGGGCCCCAAAGCTGGGGTGCTGGGCCCCAAAGCTGGGGGGTTGGGCCCCAAAGCTGGGGGTGCTGGGCCCCAAAGCTGGGGGTGTTGGGCCCCAAAGCTGGGGGTGTTGGGGGGGTTGGGCCCCAAAGCTGGGGGGGTTGGGCCCCAAACCTGGGGGTGCTGGGCCCCAAACCTGGGGGTGCTGGGCCCCAAACCTGGGGGGGTTGGGCCCCAAACCTGGGGGGGTTGGGGGGGTTGGGCCCCAAAGCTGGGGGGGTTGGGCCCCAAAGCTGGGGGTGCTGGGCCCCAAACCTGGGGGTGCTGGGCCCCAAACCTGGGGGGGTTGGGCCCCAAACCTGGGGTGCTGGGCCCCAAAGCTGGGGGGGTTGGGCCCCAAACCTGGGGGTGCCGGGCCCCAAAGCTGGGGGGTTGGGCCCCAAACCTGGGGGTGTTGGGGGGGTTGGGCCCCAAAGCTGGGGGGGTTGGGCCCCAAAGCTGGGGGTGCTGGGCCCCAAAGCTGGGGTGCTGGGCCCCAAAGCTGGGGGGGTTGGGCCCCAAAGCTGGGGGGGTTGGGCCCCAAAGCTGGGGGGGTAGGGCCCCAAAGCTGGGGGGTTGGGCCCCAAAGCTGGGGGGGTTGGGCCCCAAAGGAGTCGGGACTTGGCCTTCCCGTACCTGACTCCATCATCACGTTCGCTTCCTGACTGGAACCACCTCCAGGAGCTCCGTCAACCTGGCGGGACAAGAGGGACCATCGTTGAAGCATCGCGGCCGGGGAAACCCGGGCCTTGCCAGCGGCGCGGAGGAAAACACCCAGAATATTTTTGCCCGCGGGAGTAAACGCCGGAAGGGGGAAATCCATGGAGTCGCAGCAGCTTTTTCCCCCCTTTTTTCCCCCCCGTTATTAGAGTTTTCTGGTCTACGCGGGAGATGGTTGGGCGAAGGGACGTGGGTTTTGCGCCCTTTGCTTGCCCCTTATCAAGGCACCCGAGAGGACAGACTCCGCCACCACGTTTTCCTTCCTAAATCACTCCGAGCGGACAGGGAAATCCTCAGAACTTCGTTTTTCTGCTCAGAATCCTCCCAGCGTCCCGAGCAGCACGGCCGGAGGAGCTTGAGCGGCGGCTGCGGGAAGGCAAAGGGCCAAAACCGGGGTGGGAAACGGCGTCGGATCAGAGCGGGAAGGAGATTATTACGCGCCGTACGAACATCTCCCGCGAACCGCTAAGTCGGATAAACGCGGTGGGGAGGACCTAAATTTATGAAGAAACGGGCAAACCGAGCCAGGAGAGCGTCACAAAATTATTTCTGTGTGGTGTTGTCCTAAAAGGACGGAAAAAAACCCGCCAGAATTCATCCTGCTAAGCCTTTCCCTGTGTTTCAGCGCGAAATATGTATGATATATTTATATACTCATACTTTAACAAAGAATATATTACATTTTTATTTTTAAATAAAATATATTCTCTATTTCTATTCATATTTTGTTATGTTATATATATTAAAAAAGGCATAATTTCAAATTAAATGAGCGGATTTTGTTTCTAGCGCAGATGGGGTTATGTACACAGGGAGGGGGAACAACCCCCTCTTTCCCCTAAAAACCAGACGAAAAGGACGGACGGTTCACGCACAGGACTCCAAGCCTGGTTGGATCCAGGCTTCTCCCGCTCTCCCAGCGCGTCCCCCGGCCCCGCACCCAAGACCCCCCGCAGCCCCCCCGGCACCCAGCAACGCGACACCCACGAGTTTCGCCTTCCCCGCCTCTCCGGCGCTGGTGGGAAGGGGGAAAACACCCCAAATCCGACCAAAACAACACCCCAAAACCGACCGAAACAACCCCAAACCGACCAAAAAACCCCAAATCCAACGGAAAAAAAAACCAAATCCAATGGAAAAACCCCTAAAAATTGACCATAAAACACCCCAAACTGACCGAAACCACCCCAAACTGACCGAAACCACCCAAACTGACCGAACCACCCCAAACCCGACCAGAAAAGCCTCCAAATCCAATGGAAAAAACCCCCAAAGCCGACCAAAAACACCCCAAAGCCGACCAAAACCACCCCATAAACCGACCGAAAGCACCCCAAAACCGACCGAAAGCACCCCAAAACCGACTGAAGAAAGCACCCCAAAACCGACTGAAGAAAAACCCCAAACCGACCAAAAAAACCCCAGATCTGACTGAAAAACACCCAAATCCAACCAAAAGTACCCCAAAACCGACTGAAACCACCCCAAAACCGACTGAAACCACCCCAAAACTGACTGAAACCACCCCAAAACCGACCGAACCCCCCCGAAACCACCCAAACCCCCCCCAACCCCCCCAAACCCCCAACTTACCAAACCCCGCGGTTGCTTTTCCGCGACGCCAAAGTTGCCCAAACCGGGGCCGTTTTGCTGCCCGGGGGTTTTGCCGGCGCTACGGGATTTTTGGGAGCGCGGCGCCGCGGGAAAGGGGCACCCAGCCCCGCCGGGGTGGGGGGTGGGGGTGTCCGTGGGGCCGCGGCGAGGCGGGGGGAGCCGCCGCGGGGGCGGCAGCTGCGCTGGCAGCGGGGACGGTGCCGTCGCCTAATTTAGCCGTCGGGAATGCCGCGGTGGACGGGGAGTGGGGGCTGGAGGGGCCCCAGGGGGTCACGGCGGGAACTGGATCCTCCCGAGGGCCGAGCCGGTGACTTCGGCCACCCCGCGGGCGGTTTGGGGGGGGGGGGACACGACGCGGGAGCCAGGACCCCCCAAGGTGGGGGGACACACACACGGCGGCGGGTTCTGGCCCGAAAACGAAGCGCGAGGCGCAGCGCGCTCGTGCTTCCCGCCCTCCTCCCGCCACCGCTCAGCAGCGGGATTCCCCAATTTGGGTGGTTTTGAAGGAAACCACTAATCTCGCAGAAAACACGGCGGTTTTTGAAGGAAACCCACCAATCTCGCAGAAAACACGGCGGTTTTGAAGGAACCCACCAACCTCGCAGAAAACACGGCGCTCGGCCTCTCCTCGCTTCCAAGGCGCCCAGCCCCCCCCCCCCCCCCAGCGCCGAGACACGCGCTCGAGAATGAAATTTTTGCGCCAAAAGGGATTATTTTTTTGTTTTTTTTTGTTTTTTTTTTTTACTTTTGGGGGGGTCTTTTTTACAAAGCTCTGCGACGGGTTTTTTTCCCGAAACCAGAGGAACAGGCATCGAAACGCAGACCGGTCCCACAGGCACAGCCCCGAAAGATGCGTTTTCGCCCGTTAACGCGGCTGGAAGCAGCGCAAAGTTAGTCAAAAATGTCCAAAATCGTCCATCTCTCCCCTAATTAGTCACCTGACGGGGGTTTTTTTTAATAACCAGGAGAGAGAAAATACTCTCTGACGGTGCCGCTCACCCGAACTGGCTCCGATCCCTCCGAGTCAGCCGCCCAAACTGCCCGTCACGAGGGCAAACGAGACGTTCCGAGGGCGCTACGGCCCCGACCGGGGCAGAGGCGTGACGAGGAAGGGGCACGCTGGGCTCCGCTTCCGCCAGCGGCGTTTCCCACCCCCGGAACGCTGAGAAAATGGGCTGAAACCGCCCCAAAAGCCCACGCCAGCCCTCTCGCTGAGGCTGGGGGGAGCGGATGCCAGTTCTTGAAGGCGGGACCTTGGCCAGGAGCTCTGCCCGCGGGACACGGGAGGGGGCAGGTTCCTGGCCAAAGCCTGGAAACCGAGGATTTCGGGACGCCCCAAACCTGAGGATTTCAGGACACCCGAAAACCGAGCATTTCGGGACGCCCCAAACCCGAGGATTTCGGGACGCCCCAAACCCGAGGATTTCGGGACGCCCCAAACCCGAGGATTTCGGGACGCCCAAACCCTGAGGATTTCGGGACGCCCAAACCCGAGGATTTCGGGACGCCCCAAACCCGAGGATTTCGGGACGCCCCAAACCCGAGCATTTCGGGACGCCCAAACCCTGAGGATTTCGGGACGCCCCAAACCCGAGCATTTCGGGACGCCCCAAACCCGAGCATTTCGGGACGCCCCCAAACCCGAGCATTTCGGGACACCCCAAACCTGAAGATTTCGGACGCCCCAAACCCGAGCATTTCGGGACATCCCGAAACACCTGAGGATTTCGGGACGCCCCAAACCCGAGCATTTCGGGACGCCCCAAACCCGAGCATTTCGGGACGCCCCAAACCCGAGCATTCGGGACGCCCAAAAACCTGAGGATTTCGGGACACCCAAAAACCTGAGTGATTTCGGGACGCCCAAAAACCTGAGGATTTCGGGACATGTGGGGTGCAGAGGGGCCTCCTCAAGCCCCAAAACCCAGCGAAGGTCCCCGGGGGCCGATGGGGGGTCAGAGGCCGCGACCTGGCGCCGAACTCCACCAAACCCCTCTGGATTTGGGAGAGGGGAGGGGGAAAAAGCCCCAAGCCACGCTGCCGCGGGGTAAAGAAGCGCCGTGCGGGAAGCGGGGGGTCACGGCGGGGCCTCCTCGGGGGGGGGGGGGTCTCCTCTCTGGCCGCAGAGCCCAAACCCCGGCGCCGAGGGGCGCCCCAGGCTCTGGGTGACGCCGGGCCGGGAACGTCTGGGCTGAAAGCAGACGCCCGGGCTGTGAAAGACCCGTGGCCGCGGGCCAGCAGCGGGCTTCGGACCGCCAGGGCTGCTGGCCCAAACTGGCCCCCCCCAAAGGCCCCATTGCTGCTATTTTGGGGCGATTTTCTTACCCGGTGGACTTTAAACACGCAGGAGCTTAAAATGGCCTTGTTTCCTTAACCCTCTGCCCACCGCCAGCCCCCCAAGGCCCTCACTGCCCCCCCAAACCCCCCTAACCCACCGCCAGCCCCCCCCAGGCCTCATTGCCCCCCCCAAACCCCCCCTAACCCACCGCCAGCTCCCCCCAGGCCTCATTGTCCCCCCAAACCCCCCAACCCCACTGCCAGGCCCCCAAGGCCCTCCCCATCCCCCCAAACCCACCTCCAGCCCCCCCCCCGGCCCTCATTGTCCCCCCAAAGCCCCCAACCCCACCTCCAGCCCCCCAAGGCCCTCATTGTCCCCCCAAAGCCCCCAACCCCACCTCCAGCCCCCCAAGGCCCTCACTGCCTCCCCCAAATCCCCCTACCCCACCTCCAGCCCCCCAAGGCCCTCATTCTCCTCCCAAAGCCCCCCAAACCCACCGACAGCCCCCCCCCCGGCCCTCATTGTCCCCCAAATCCCCCAACCCCACCGACAGCCCCCAAGGCCCTCCCCGTCCCCCCAAACCACCCAACCCCACCACCAGCCCCCCAAGGCCCTCACTGCCCCCCCAAACCCCCCCAACACCACCGCCAGCCCCCCCCAGGCCCTCATTGCCCCCCCAAACCCCTCAACCCCACTGCCAGCCCCCCAAGGCCCTCATTGTCCCCTCAAACCCCCCAACCCCACCGCCAGGCCCCCAAGGCCCTCCCCATCCCCCCAAACCCACCTCCAGCCCCCCCCAGGCTCTCATTGTCCCCCCAAAGCCCCCAACCCCACCGACAGCCCCCCAAGGCCCTCACTGCCCCCCCAAATCCCCCAACCCCACCTCCAGCCCCCCAAGGCCCTCATTGTCCCCCCAAAGCCCCCTACCCCACGCCGGCCCCCAAGGCCCTTCCCGTCCCCCCATAACCACCTCCAGCCCCCCCCAGGCTCTCATTGTCCCCCCAAAGCCCCCAACCCCACCGCCAGCCCCCCAAGGCCCTCCCCGTCCCCCCAAATCCCCCTACCCCACCTCCAGCCCCCCAAGGCCCTCACTGTCCCCTCAAACACACCTCCAGCCCCCCCAGGCCCTCACTGCCCCCCCAAACCCCCCAACCCCACCTTCGCCCCCCAAGCCCTCCCCGTCCCCCCAAACCCCCCAACCCCACCTTCACCCCCCCCGGACCTTCCTTACGTCCGTGTCCGTCCCCCCCCATTACCAGCACTCCCCCCACCCCGCTTTCCGTACAGCGCCCTGCGCGCCGCCATGTTGCCCCGCCGCCGCGCGCGCCGCCATGTTGCCGTACAGACCTCACGCCATTTCCGCTTCCGCCGGAAACCGCCTCGGTCTCTTTCTCTCCCCGCGCTGGCGGCTGCAGAGGGCGGCCGGAGGGGACCGGGCCGTGGCCTCCGTTGAATCCGCCGCCATCCTCCCGCCCCGCCGCCGCCATGACGGAGCAGATGACCCTGCGGGGCACCCTGAAGGGCCACAACGGCTGGGTGACCCAGATCGCACCACGCCGCAGTTCCCGGACATGATTCTCTCCGCTTCGCGCGGTGAGGGCCGGACCCGGGCGGGGCGGGAGGGGGTCGGGGGCGACCATGGGACAGGGGGGGAGGGGGGAGTCAGGGGGAGACCATCAGCCTGGGGAGGGGGGAGACCGTTGGGCTGGGTGAGGAGAGGAGCAGGAGAGGTCAGAGGTCAAGGAGGGGGTGGGAGGGGGTGAGGGGGGGTTTCGGGGAGACCGTGGAGGGAGGAGGGGCGAGGGGAGACCGTGAGGCCGGAGTGGGGCGGGGAGACCATGATCTGGGGGTCCCAGGGAGACCATGAGTGCAG
Organism: Leptosomus discolor; assembly: GCF_034619465.1. Taxonomy (NCBI): domain Eukaryota; kingdom Metazoa; phylum Chordata; class Aves; order Leptosomiformes; family Leptosomidae; genus Leptosomus; species Leptosomus discolor. The sequence goes on from NW_028237902.1 coordinate 43,931, forward strand.
AGTGTGGAGACCATGATTTGGGGGTCCCAGGGAGACCGTGGAGGGGAGACCGTGGAAGGGAGAAGGGGCGAGGGGAGACCGTGATCTGGGGTCCCCAGGGAGAACATGGAGGGGAGAAGGGACAGGGGGAGACCATGGTCTGGGGGTCACAGGGAGAGCATGGAGGGAGACCATGAGCCCAGAGGGGAGAGGGGCAGGGAAGGCGCTGGGGCTTGGTAGGAGAGAGGGGCGAAAGGGAGACCATGGCCTGGGGATTTGCTGGGTAGGGGGGGGAATAGGCTGGAGCCCCCCCACTTTGGGAGTCGGGGAGAGGAGGGCAGGCCCCTGCTCGTCACGACCGGCAGGAGGGCGCAGAGACCTGGTCACCCCCTTTTCTTTGACAGCCCCCCCCCCCCCCCGATTCCTGCGGGTTGACAGAGGCTGCACCCCCCGAGGTGACCCCCCCCTTACCCCTCTCTCTGCCCCCCTCCCCCAGACAAAACCATCATCATGTGGAAGCTGACCCGTGACGAGACCAACTACGGGATCCCGCAGCGGGCGCTGCGCGGCCACTCGCACTTCGTCAGCGACGTGGTCATCTCCTCCGACGGGCAGTTCGCCCTCTCGGGCTCCTGGGACGGCACCTTGCGCCTCTGGGACCTCACCACGTGAGTCGGGGGCGGGGGGGGGCGCCTGGGAGAGAGGGGGGACGGGGTCATGGACCTGTCAAAAAGGAAGAGTTTGGGGGGGGGAGGCAGGAATCGGGGGGGTGTGGGGCCGCTCTTCCTTGGCGCCTTCTCTCGATGATTAGACCCGACGCAAAGTCTTGACGATCCTCCGGGATCTGAAGACACCGTCCTGCAATTATGACGGGAGAGGAGCGTCGAGGAGGGCTCAAGGCTCTTCTTTTGGGGTCATTCTGGGCTGAATTTGGGGTGGGGTGGGGAGGGTGGTGTTCAGCCAGGAGAAGAGGGGCCCAGATTGGCAGAGCCGGGGGGGGGGCGTGGGTTAAATTCCTCCCAGTTCCCCCACTCCTTCTCCAAATCCATGGAGGTGGATTTGGGGGGACAGGGAGGGCTTTGGGGGGCCGGAGGTGGGGTAGGGGGATTTGGGGGACGAGGAGGGCCTTGGGGGGCTGGCAGTGAGATTGGGGGATTTTAGGGGACAGGAAGGGCCTTGGGGGGCTGGCGATGGGGTTGGGGGTTTGGGGGATGGGGAGGGCCTTGAGGGGCTGGCGGTGGAGTCGGGGGATGGGGAGGACCTTGGGGGCTGGTTGTGGGGTTTGGGGGGACAGGGAGGGCCTTGGGGAGCTGGAGGTGGAGTAGGGGGGTTTAGGAGGGCAGGGAGGGCCTTGGGGGGCTGGCGGTGGGGTTGGGGGGGTTTGAGGGGACAGGGAGGACCTTGGGGGGCTGGCGGTGGGGTTGGGGGGGTTTGAGGGGACAGGGAGGACCTTGGGGGGCTGCGGGTGGGGTTGGGGGGTTTGAGGGGACAGGGAGGACCTTGGGGGGGCTGGCGGTGGCATAGGAGGGGTTTGAGGGGAAAAAAAGGGAACCGTCGCTCCTTACCCTTTCACAGACCCCTCCGTGTTCCTTTTGCCTTGAAATATTGGGATTTTTTTCTCCTCCCTCCTCGGTGGAATTTGTCCCTGAGCCTGTCCCGTTCTGTCTCCCTGTTCTTCAGCGGCACCACCACCCGTCGCTTCGTGGGCCACACCAAGGACGTCCTGAGCGTGGCCTTCTCCTCCGACAACCGCCAGATCGTGTCGGGCTCGAGGGACAAGACCATCAAGCTCTGAACACGTTGGGCGTCTGCAAGTACACGGTGCAGGTGAGCCCCTCCCCCCAGCCCCGGGGCGGGTGGGCTTCCACGTCCCACCTCCACCGGAAGCACCTCCCGTGGACTTGGTTTGAGGTCAAATCCACCGCTTTTGGGTGGGGAACCCCGGGTCTTCCAGCCCGGCCCTCGTGGTGAGAGCGAGATGTTCCTCGCCGACCCCGGAGTGGGGCCTGAGGGGACGGGGTGTCGGGGGGGGGACACACACACACGGGGTGGGGAAGACCCAGCGCCGTTCCTCTTCCCCAGGACGAGAGCCACTCGGAGTGGGTGTCCTGCGTCCGCTTCTCCCCCAACAGCAGCAACCCCATCATCGTCTCCTGCGGCTGGGACAAACTGGTGAAGGTGAGGTGGCGTCTGCCAGACCTTCGCTGGGGTCCCCGAGTGCCCCGGGGAAGGGGGTTTCCCCCCCTGTATCCCCCAGAATTGGGGTGCTGTAGCGGTTTAACCCCCTTTTCTTCTACCCCCGTGGTCCCCGCCCGCCCCAGGTGTGGAATTTGGCCAACTGCAAGCTGAAGACGAACCACATCGGGCACACGGGCTACCTGAACACGGTGACCGTCTCCCCCGACGGCTCCCTCTGCGCCTCCGTGGCAAGGTACGTGTCACAGGGGCGAGGGTGAAGGTCTCCTCTGCTCCTGCCTTCCTTCCTCCTTAGGGTGGTCCCCTCTTCTTCCTTCCTTCCTTCCTCCTTTGGGTGGGCTCCTCTTCTTCCTTCCTTCCTTCCTTCCTTGGGTGGGCTCCTCTTCTTCCTTCCTTCTTCCTGCCTTGTTGGGCTCCTCTTCTTCCTTCCTTCCTTTCTCCTTTGGGAGGGCTCCTCTTCTTCCTTCCTTCCTTCCTCCTTTGGGTGGGCTCCTCTTCTTCCTTCCTTCCTTCCTTCCTCCTTTGGGTGGGCTCCTCTTCTTCCTTCCTTCCTTCCTTCCTCCTTTGGGTGGGCTCCTCTTCTTCCTTCCTTCCTTCCTTCCTCCTTTGGGTGGGCTCCTCTCCTTCCTTCCTTCCTTCCTTGGGTGGTCTTCTCCTCTCCTTCCTTCCTTCCTTGGGTGGGCTCCTCTCCTCCTTTCTTCCTGGGGTCTCCATGGCTTCACCGTGGTCACAGCGGAAAAGGGCCTCTTGGAGGCGGAAAAGATCCCAACGAGGGGGCGGGAAAGGTCCCGGTGGGGGACACGAGGGTTGGTTTTCGCCCCAACGACGACTCCTCGCGCCCCGCAGGACGGCCAGGCCATGCTGTGGGACCTCAACGAAGGCAAACACCTCTACACCTTGGACGGCGGCGACATCATCAACGCCCTCTGCTTCAGCCCAACCGCTACTGGCTCTGCGCCGCCACCGGCCCCAGCATCAAGATCTGGGTACGTCCCCCCTCCTGTCCCCGGCTGGGCAGGGCTCCTCCGGGAGAGGACTCAGTTCCTTCCGTTTTGGGGGTTTTGGAGTCACCTCCACGGTTGAGGTCCTCGCTCTGGGGCCCAGGTCTTGGAGGAGACTCAGTTCCTTCAGTTTTGGGGGTTTCTCCTGGGTTTGAAGTCACCTCCATGGTCAACGTCCTCGCTTTGGGGCGCAGCTCTTGGAGGAGACTCAGTTCTTTTGGTTTTGGGGGTTTTGGAGTCGCCTCCACGGTCAAGGTCCTTGCTTTGGGGCCCAGGTCTTGGAGGAGACTCAGTTCCTTTGGTTTTGGGCTTTCTCCTGGGTTTGGAGTCACCTCCATGGTCAAGGTCCTCGCTTTGGGTCGCAGCTCTTGGAGGAGACTCAGTTCCTTCGTTTTGGGGGTTTCTCCTGGTTTGGACTCACCTCCACGGTCAAGGTCCTCGCTTTGGGGCGCAGCTCTTGGAGGAGACTCAGTTCTTTTGGTTTTGGGGGTTTTGGAGTCGCCTCCATGGTCAAGGTCCTTGCTTTGGGGCCCAGGTCTTGGAGGAGACTCAGTTCCTTTGGTTTTGGGGCTTTCTCCTGGGTTTGGAGTCACCTCCATGGTCAAGGTCCTCGCTTTGGGGCGCAGCTCTTGGAGGAGACTCAGTTCCTTCGGTTTTGGGGGTTTCTCCTGGGTTTGGAGTCACCTCCACAGTTGAGGTCCTGGCTCCGGGCGCAGCTCTTGGAGGAGGAGCTCCCCCAGGGAGGAGCTGTCCCACCGGGGGGGGGGGCGGGGGTCACGCAGCAGCCACGGGTCCCCCTTGGCCGAGGAGGGTGGCGGTGGCCGCGGGGCAGCGCCGCCGCGCCGTGATGAAACACTTGGGTGCCGTCTGACCGCGTCTCCGTGCGGAAAATCCAGAGGCTGTTTCTGAGCGACCCTCTGCTCCCAGAGGTGGGGTCGGTCGGGGGAGTTTCCCGCTGCGGGACCCCCTTCCCCCCCCCGCCCCCCTCGGTCCTTCACCACCTCCTGTCCTCCTGCAGGACCTGGAAGGGAAGATCATCGTGGACGAGCTGAAGCAGGAGGTGATCAGCACCAGCAGCAAGGCCGAGCCGCCCCAGTGCACCTCGCTGGCCTGGTCCGCGGACGGGCAGGTAAAACCCCCCCCCTGCCCCGGGGAACGGGGGTCTGGGGGACCCTCCCGCTGCTCGAGGGGCCGAGGGCCCGTGCAGACGCTCGTGCTCCGCTCCCGGGGCCATCCCTGCCCGCAAGGGCGAGAGCTTCCCGGCCTCTCCTCGCCTCCTTCCTTGGGCTCTCCTCGCCTCCTTCCCTGCCCGGGCTCTTCCTCGCCTCCTGCCTTCCGGCCTCTCCTCGCCTCCTGCCTTCCCGGCCTCTCCTCGCCTCCTGCCTTCCCGGCCTCTCCTCTGCCTCCTGCCTTCCCGGCCTCTCCTCGCCTCCTGCCTTCCCGGCCTCTCCTCGCCTCCTGCCTTCCCGGCCTCTCCTCGCCTCCTGCCTTCCCGGCCTCTCCTCGCTCTGCCTTCCCTCGCCTCCTTCCTGCCCGGCCTCTCCTCGCTCCTTCCTGCCCGGCCTCTCCTCGCCTCCTTCCTTCCCGGCCTCTCCTCGCCTCCTTCCTGCCTTCTTTTCTTCCTTCCTGGGGTCTCCTTCGCTCCCTCCTTCCTTCCTTCCTTTGGTGGTCTCCTCCTTCCTTCCTGGGGTCTTCTCCCTTCCTTTCTTCCTTCCTGGGCTCTCCTTCCTTCCTTTCTTCCTTCCTGGGCTCTCCTTCCTTGCTTTTCTTCCTTCCTTGCTTTTCTTCCTTCCTTGCTTTTCTTCCTTCCTTGCTTTTCTTCCTTCCTGGGCTCTCCTGCCTTCCTTCCTTCCTTGCTTTTCTTCCTTCCTGGGCTCTCCTGCCTTCCTTCCTTCCTTGCTTTTCTTCCTTCCTGGGCTCTCCTGCCTTCCTTCCTTCCTTCCTTGCTTTTCTTCCTTCCTGGGCTCTCCTGCCTTCCTTCCTGGGCTCTCCTTCCTTCCTCCCTCCCAGCTCTCCTCCTCTACCTCCCCAACCCCTGGGCCATCGGGGTCCAACTCTCCGCTGCAGGAGTCGCCCCCCCCCCCCCCCCCCCCCCCGCCGGGGCCCGCAGCCCCTTGGCCCCCCGCCCCGGGGTCCCCCCTCGCCCCCCGCCCCTCACCCGCCTCCCCCTTTCCTCCGCAGACCCTCTTCGCCGGCTACACCGACAACCTCGTCCGGTCTGGCAGGTCACCATCGGCACCAGATAAGGACGCGGGCGCGAGGAACGGCAGATTTTGGTGTACGAAACCCAATAAAAGAGCGTTTTAGGGAGCTCCTGGGGCCCCCTCCTGTCCCCTGCGGGGCCACCCCACGACCTGGGGGTGCGGGGAAGAGCCGGGGTCGGAGCTCGGCTCCGGCGGGACGCGGATCAGGGAGACAAAACCCCGACGGGGAGAGCGTGGTGGCCACCAGACGGGGGTCCCCAGGCCTCCGAGGGTGGGGGCGCGGGGGTGGCCAGGGGCCACGGGTGGCCCACGAGCCGTTTCAGAGCCCGCGGTGCAGGAGAATCGATGGCGGAGGGGGGGGTGGGGACGTGGTGGGAAGTGGGCGACGGGGCCAGCGAGCGACTCCGGGGGGGTGGGGGGGGGGGGGGGGGTTCTCCCGTGCTGCCGCAGACCTGGGAAAAAAGGAACAAAAAATCCCGAGAAAACCCCAGAAAACGGATAAATTCCAGCAGCAGCGGTTAGGGAAGCGAGGCCTCGGGGCCTCGTCATCCCCCCCCGGGGGATTTCCGAGGCGCCGCTAACGAAGGGAGGGGGTTTAACGGGGGAACTTCTCAGCCCTGAGCTAATTGGGAGGGATTAGGGCAGGATTAACGAGGGGAGATTAGAGGGGCGGCTGGGGGGGGTGGGGTGGGGGGAGGGGAGCAAGGCCAGGCAGGCTGCGGGGGGACCCTGACCCCCCATCCCTCCCGGCGCGGGATTTAAGGCAGATTTGCCGGGGAACGGCTCCTTCCAGCCTCGACCGGGATCGCGAGAGGCCGGAGACGTGGGTTTACAATCTTGTCCTTTATTATTATTATTATTATTATTATTTCTTGACATCTCATAAAACTAAATCTCCATTTTAATTCTTATTTTAGCCAAAAATATTTTGAACTAGCTCTGTAATGCCAACAGGAGAAAAAAAAAAACCAAATAACCAATCCACCAACAAAAATGAAAAAAAAAAAAGGGAAGAAGAAACCCCAAGGGGTGTCGGGCCGAGTCCCTGGAGCGGGAGAGGATCCCGCTGGAAACTCCACGGCGGCCGAGAGGAGAAATTAAAAAAAAAAAAGGGGGGGAGAGAAAAATAAATACCCCCATTCCGGCCGGTTCCGACCCCCGCGGCCGGGATGCGCCGGCTCTGGGGGGGGAGGAGGAGGAGGAGGAGGAGGAGGAGGAGGAGGAGAGCGGCTCTTCGCCCCCTCCTCGGCCCCCGATAAAGTGCCAGGCCCACCAGAAATGGTCACGAAGGGAAGCGTTGGGGGGGGTTAGAGAGCAGAGACCACCCCCCTCCCCCCCCCAAAAAAAAACCAGGAGGAGACGATGGCGGGTCCAGGTGGGCCCCGAGGATGCCCGGGAGGGGAATTCCCAACAAATCCAGGAGGCAAAAGCCGCAGGTTTTGGGGAAGAGATTGGAGAAGCCGAGGAGCACTCGCGCCCCGGAGCCCCCCCCAGACCTCGAACCGAACCGCCGCCGCGCTGGAAGGATTTGGGGGAAGGGGGGGAAAAAAAAAAAAAACAGGGAGAGAGGAGCTTCCTGGTGGGAAGAGCCGGAGTTAAAACCCCCTCGGAGGCGGATTCCGAACCACCCCAGCGGGAGGGAAGAGGCCTCGTGAGCGAGCGCAGCGTTGGGGCCCGCCAACGAGATCCCGAGGGGTCCAAGGAGGGGAGGAAAAGAAGGAAGAGAGGGGGGAGGAAAAGAAGGAAGAGAGGGGGGAGGAAAAGAAGGAAGAGAGGGGGGAGGAAAAGAAGGAAGAGAGGGGGGAGGAAAAGAAGGAAGAGAGGGGGGAGGAAAAGAAGGAAGAGAGGGGGGAGGAAAAGAAGGAAGAGAGGGGGGAGGAAAAGAAGGAAGAGAGGGGGGAGGAAAAGAAGGAAGAGAGGGGGGAGGAAAAGAAGGAAGAGAGGGGGGAGGAAAGAAGGAAGAGAGGGGGGAGGAAAAGAAGGAAGAGAGGGGGGAGGAAAAGAAGGAAGAGAGGGGGGAGGAAAAGAAGGAAGAGAGGGGGGAGGAAAAGAAGGAAGAGAGGGGGGAGGAAAAGAAGGAAGAGAGGGGGGAGGAAAAGAAGGAAGAGAGGGGGAGGAAAAGAAGGAAGAGAGGGGGGAGGAAAAGAAGGAAGAGAGGGGGGAGGAAAAGAACCCAAGGAAGAGCGCAGGGCTGTTGGGCCCCGCAAGGAGATCCTGAAGGCTTCAAGGATGGGAGGAGAGGGAAGAAAACCGGGGGGGGGGAGAGAGGGAAGAAAACCAGGGGGGGGAGAGCACCCCGAGAAGAGCGTGGGGCCGTCGGGCCCTGCCAGCGAGATCCCGAGGGGTTCAAGGACGGGAGGAAAAAGGGTTCAAGGACGGGAGGAAAAAGGAGGAAAATCAGACGAGAAGCCCCCCAAGGAGAGCGCGGGGCAGTGCAAGGCCGGCGGGGCGGCGCCGGCGGGGGGCGGCGCGGCGCGGGGCGGGGGTCAGGCGCAGATTTTGATGCGGGAGCCCTTGGCCAAGACGCGGAAGAAGGGGAAGATGCGCTCGTGGAAGGAGGCGTTGAAGGTGTGGATGTGGGTCATGCTCTCGGCGTTGTAGAAGCCCAGCTGGCCCCGCTCGTAGTCCAGGTAGACGCCGAAGCGCCGGGGCCGCTCGCCGGGCGACAGGGCCGTCTGCTCCGTGGCCGTCAGCGCTTGGTACTTCTTCCCGTTGGTGCCCACGCACCAGATCTCCCGCTTCGGGTGCGGCCCCACCGTCTTCTCCTTGCGGCGAGCCGTCTCGCGGGCGGCGCCCACCGCCCAGCCCCGCCGGCCCCCCACCTCCACCTCCCAGTAGTGGCGACCGGCGGTGAAACCCTGCGAGCCCAAAACGCAATAATCCGAGTCGAAACGCTTGGGGTTGTCCGGCAGGTCCTGGCGCCGTTCGCCCAGCTTCACGCTCCGGCGGTCCAGGGAGAGGCTCAGGCGAGGGTGGGCCGTGTCGGGGTCCAGGGTCACATCGGCTGCCGGGGAGGGGGGGGGGGACGGGGGCGTCAGGGGGTCGCCTGTCACCCCCATCTCCCCCTAAACCCAAGCCTGAGGGGGTTTTTTCCCCCCCCCGAGGGTTTTTTCCCCCCCCCGAGGGGGTTTTTTCCCCCCCATCCTCTTCATTCCCAACCCAAATCCTCACCCCACGCGTGTACCTGCAGCACCAGTGGCTACCCCAAGGGATAGCCCCCCACCCGGGGTCTGTACTGGTTTTGGCTGGATACAGCTAAACCCCTTGTAACCCCCTCAGATTCCCTCGTCACCCCCTTAACTCCTCCCAGATTCCCTCCGCGCTCCCTCATAACCCTCCCAAATTCCCTCGGCGCTCCCTTCCCCTTACAACTCTCCCCAGAGTCCCTCAGCGCCCCCCTCAACCCTCCCCAAATTCCCTTGTCACCCCCCGTTAGATCCCCTCACCACCCCCTTAAATCCCCCCAAATCCCCTCGTCACCCCCTCACATACCCTCTTCAAACTCCCTCCTTGCTCCCTCCTCCTTCCAACCCTCCCAAACCCCCTCGGCGCCCCCTCAAATCCCCCAAACCCCCTCGGTGCCCCCCCAAACCCCCTCGGTGCCCCTCAAACCCCCTCGGTGCCCCCTCAAACCCCTCGGTGCCCCCTCAAACCCCCTCGGTGCCCCCTAAACCCCCTCGGCGCCCCCTAAACCCCCTCGGCGCCCCCTAAACCCCCTCGGCGCCCCCTAAACCCCCTCGGCGCCCCCTAAACCCCCTCGGCGCCTCCTCAAATCCCCCCAAACCCCCTCGGCGGCCCCTCAAATCCCCCCAAACCCCCTCGGCGCCCCCTCAAATCCCCCCCAACCCCCCTCGGCGGCCCCTCAATCCCCCCAACCTCCCTGGTCGCTCCCCTCGGGCAGAGGGGCCGGGTCTGGCTCACCTTGAGGGACTTTACTGAAGACTTTCTCCATCTTCCTCATCACCACGTCCTGCAGAAAGTAATTGCGATATTTTTTCCCCACGTCCACCGGCACCATCTCGGGCTCCTGGAATTTGATGTTCTCGCATCTGCCGGCGGGGGGAAAAAGTGAAAAACCCGCCCAACACGCGCCCCAACCCCCCGAGCGGGGCAGAGCTCCGCTCCCAAAGTGCTGCGGGGCCTCCCGAGGTCTCTTCCCACCCTTTTTCCTCCCTCTTACGTCCCCAAAATTCCCATTTCTACCAGCTCCGCTCCCAGAAGTGCTGCGGGGCCTCCCGAGGTCTCTTCCCACCCTTTTTCCTCCCTCTTACGTCCCCAAAATTCCCATTTCTACCAGCTCCGCTCCCAAAGTGCTGCGGGACCTCCCGAGGTCTCTTCCCACCCTTTTTCCTCCTCTCACGTCCCCAAAATTCCCGTTTCTGCCCCGCCGGGGCCATCAGCCGGGACCTTCCCGCCATCGCCGGCCACGGCCGAGCTTCCCCTCGCGTTACCCACCCCCAGCCCGGAAAAGCCGCCTTGTAAACCAAACCCGGGGCTTTTCCCCCCAAAACCCCAGCTCCTCCCGGTGAGGAGCAGCCACTGACCTGATGAAAGTGCCTTTGATGTCCTGCGAGCGGGCGGGGGAGGAAGAGGAAGAAAAGGTTACGGAGGACCGAGGCCGATCCCGGCGCGGGCTCCCGCCGAAACCTCTTGGCCCCCAGCGCTGCGCCGAGCCCCCCCCGCCCCGCCGAGCCCGGGAATATCCCACGGGGAGACGCGTCCTGCGGATTCACCCACGGTCGAGGCTCTTCCCCGGCATCCCAGCGGACCCCAAATCGTGCGGGGGGTCCCGTTTCCCCCCCTCCGTGGTGGGATCCCGGCGGGGGAAGGATCCCTGTTTCCCCCCCTCCGTGGTGGGATCCCGGCGGGGGAAGGATCCCTCCGCCGGGTGAGGACGGTCTCCCGTGGGGAAGAGCTTTCTGGAAGCGGGGTCTCTCTGCTCGATCCCCCCCCCCCAACGTTCCCCCCTCGTGGGGCTCCTGCGGCCGCCGAGGCGAGCGAGCTTCGGGGTCCGGAGATCAACCACGAGGCTCCTCCGACCAGTTTGGGAAGGCCCAAAACCAACTGGGAGAGGCCTCGCTCGGCCCAGCAGCGGGGCTCTACCTCCTCCTGGGATCCGTCGCGACATTCCCCTCTTCCCACCCCAGGAATAGAGGGAAGGAGGGGAAAAAAACCAACTCCAAACCCCCGGATCCATCACAACATTCCCCTCTTCCCACCCCAGGAATAGGGAAGGGGGGAAAACCAGCCCCAAACTCCTGGATCCATCGTGACATCCCTCTATTCCTGAGGTGGGAAGAGGGGAATGTCGCGACGGATCTGCGGGTTTGGGATTGTTTTTCCCCCCTTTCCCCTCTTCCCACCCCAGGAATAGGGGGAAGGGGGGAAAAACAGCCCCAAACTCCCGGATCCATCGCGACATCCCTCTATTCCTGGGGTGGGAAGAAGGGAAAGGGGGGAAAAAACCACCCCAGACCCCTGGATCCGTCACATTCCCCTCTTCCCACCCCAGGAATAGAGGGAAGGGGGAAAAACGACCCCAAACCCCCAGATCTGTCGCGACATCCCTCTATTCCTGGGGTGGGGAGAAGGGAAAGGGGGGAAAAAACCACCCCAAACCCACAACATTCCCTCTTCCCACCCCAGGAATAGAGGGAAGGGGGGAAAACCAACCCCAAACTCCCGGATCCATCGCGACATTCCCTTCTTCCCACTGCAGGAATAGAGGGAAGGGGGAAAAAACGACCCCAAACCCCCAGATCTGTCGTGACATCCCTCTATTCCTGGGGTGGGAAGAAGGGAAAGGGGGGAAAAAACCACCCCAGACCCCCGGATCCGTCACATTCCCCTCTTCCCACCCCAGGAATAGAGGAAAGGGGGGAAATAACGACCCCAAACCCCCGGATCTGTCGTGACATCCCTCTATTCCTGGGGTGGGAAGAGGGGAAAGGGGGGAAAAAAACACCCCAAACCCACAACATTCCCCTCTTCCCACCCCAGGAATAGAGGGAAGGGGGGAAAAACCGCCCCAAACCCCCGGATCTGTCGCGACATCCCTCTATTCCTGGGGTGGGAAGAAGGGAAAGGGGGGAAAAAAACACCCCAGACCCCCGGATCTGTCACATTCCCCTCTTCCCACCCCAGGAATAGAGGGAAGGGGGAAAAAACAACCCCAAACTCCCGGATCCATCGCGACATTCCCTTCTTCCCACTGCAGGAATAGAGGGAAGGGGGAAAAAACGACCCCAAACCCCCGGATCTGTCGCGACATCCCTCTATTCCTGGGGTGGGGAGAAGGGAAGGGGGGAAAAAAAGCACCTCAAACCCACAACATTCCCCTCTTCCCACCCCAGGAATAGAGGGAAGGGGGGAAAAAACGACCCCAAACCCCCGGATCTGTCGCGACATCCCTCTGTTCCTGGCGTGGGAAGAAGGGAAAGGGGGGAAAAAAACCCACCCCAAACCCACAACATTCCCCTCTTCCCACCCCAGCAACCGCGGGAAGCGGGGGGAAAAACCCCACCCCAAACTCTCCCCCCCCCCCCCGAAACCCCCGCAGGGAAGGACCTTGAGGAGCTGGAGCCCGTCCTGCTTGCTCTTGTCCTCCGCCTCGGCGAGGAGGCGGGCGAGGGCGGCGCTCCGCTCCTCCAGCTGGCGCACGTTGGCGCTCTGCCGCGCCAGCAGGCTCTCGTAGCGCTCCTCCAGCTGGTGCAGCAGCAGCACCTGCTCCCCGATGAGGAACTGGTGCAGCACCTCGAAATCCGACTCGAATTCTTTGATCTCCAGCTTCATCTTGTCCTGGGGGGGGGGACGGAGGGGCTCGGGGTGGCGATTCCTCCCCTCTGCCGAGCCGCAAACCCCCACCGCGCGCTCAGGCGCCAAAAAAACCCTTAATTGAGCTCGAATTTGGCAGGGAAACGGCTGCCAGCCCCGCCTGGGACCCCCATTCCTCCCCCAGGGCTCCGATCCCCTCGAAATCCCACTGGAATTCTTTGATCTCCAGCTTCATCTTGTCCTGGAGTGGGATGGAGGGGCTCGGGGTGGCGATTCCTCCCCTCTGCCGAGCCACCGACCGCCGTGACGGGCTCAGGCGCCAAAAAAACCCTTAATTGAGCTCAAATTCGGCGGGGAAACGGCTGCCAGTCCCGTCTGGGACCCCCATTCCTCCCCCAGGGCTCTGATCCCCTCGAAATCCGACTCAAATTCTTTGATCTCCAGCTTCATGTTGTCCTGGAGCGGGACAGAGGGGCTCAGGGTGGCGATTCCTCCCCTCTGCCGAGCCACAAACCCCCACCGCGCGCTCGGGCGCCAAAAAAACCCTTAATTGAGCTCGAATTTAGCAGGCAAACGGCTGCCAGCCCCCGCCTGGGACCCCCATTCCTCCCCCAGGGCTCCGATCCCCTCGAAATCCCGCTGGAATTCTTTGATCTCCAGCTTCATCTTGTCCTGGAGTGGGATGGAGGGGCTCGGGGTGGCGATTCCTCCCCTCTGCCGAGCCACCGACCGCCGTGACGGGCTCAGGCGCCAAAAAAAACCCTTAATTGAGCTCAAATTCGGCGGGGAAACGGCTGCCAGCCCCGCCTGGGACCCCCAGAGCTCCGATCCCGCCGGCAGAGGGGAGGGAAACGCTCCCCCCAACTCGCCCCCCCCCCCCCCCCCCCCCCAGCGCTTCCCGGTTCCAGCGTCCTCCAGCCGCGGTGGAAGCCGGAGAAGCGGGAAAGCGGGAAGGGGAGCGTCCCCCTGGGGCCAGGAGCGGCCGGTTCTCACCCGCAGCTCCGTGATCTTCTCCTCCTCGTTGGATTTCTGCTTCAGGACGGCGTCCAGCTTCTTCTTCAGCGGCTCCAGGTGGCTCTGGAGTTTGTTCTGAGGGAGGAAACACCCCGGATCAGGCCCCCCCACCCCCCTGCTCAGGTGAACCCCCGTGTTTGGGCCTGAGAACAACCTCCCCCCCCCCCCGCGTTTCAGGCTGTTCCCCTTCCGTGCTCCTCCCTGGGGGCACTAGGAATTAGGAACCCAAATCTCCCACCCCCGCCTTGGACGGGGGGAACATCCCCAGACACCAACTCGAGGACCCAGAGAGGGAACCTGCCCCCCTAAAACAAAAAAGAAACCCCCAAACCCCCAACTTTTCCCCCAAAACAACCCCCCGAGGTGCCGACTCTCCCTCCGGAGAGCTGCCGGCGAGGCGAGGCGCCACCACGTGCGGCAGCGACTCCTCCGAGAAGCTTCTGGATGTGAAAGGGATCGAAAAAACACCCCCCCCCCGCCTTCCACGAGACCCCAAAATGCCAGATACGACCCCCACGGAGAAAGCGAAGCCGCCAGAGCCGTGGCCCCCCCCCCCGGCGACGCCGCAGGGGCTCGTTTCGCCCCTTTTCACCCTAAACTGGCCCCGACGGCACCGGCCGATTCCGCCCCTTTTCGCCCCAAACTGGCCCCGACGGCACCGGCCGATTCCGCCTCTTTTCGCCCCAAACTGGCCCTGAGGGCACCGGCCGATTCCGCCCCTTTTCACCCCAAAGGCACCGGCCGATTCCGCCCCTTTTCGCCCTAAACTGGCCCTGAGGGCACCAGCTCATTTCAACCCTTTTCGCCCCAAAGGCACTGGCCAATTTCGCCCCTTTTCACCCCAAACCGACCCCGACGGCACCGGCCAATTTCGACCCTTTTCGACCCAAACCGGCCCCGATGGCACCAGCTCATTTCGCCCCCAAACCAGCCCCAACGGCACCAGCCCATTTTGCCCCTTTTCGCCCCAAACTGGCCTCGACAGCCCCGACCTATTTCGCCCCTTTTCGCCCCAAACTGGCCCCGACGGCACCGGCTCATTTTGCCCCTTTTCGCCCCAAACCGGCCCCGACGGCACCGGCTCATTTTGCCCCTTTTCGCCCCAAACCGGCCCCGACGGCACCGGCTCATTTTGCCCCTTTTCGCCCCAAACCGGCCTCGACAGCCCCGACCGATTTCGCCCCTTTTCGCCCCAAACCGGCCCCGACGGCACCGGCTGAGCTCACTGACGGTTCCTCCCCGGCTTCCCCCTCCCCAAACCTCCCCCCCCGCCGTCCACCAGACCCTCCCCATCCAAACCCACGCACCCGCCGGCGTCGGGGTTTCCCCCGCCCCATCCCGCTCCCCAAACCGGCCCGGCAAGACCTACCCAGCACGGCCCAGCCCCCAAAACCACCCCAAAACCACCTCGTCGTCCCCAAAAAAAACCCCCTCCCCCCCCGCCCCGTACCTTGTAATCCTGCACGACCTCCTCGAGGGGGACGACGCTGTGGTGCTTGTGGCTCCGCGACTCCCTGCACACCACGCAGATGGCTTGCTCGTCCACCTCGCAGAAGAGCTTGAGGGGTTCCTGGTGCTTCTCGCACAAATTCGGGGGGCCCTGACCCCCCACCGCTACCAGGACCCCCGGCGCTCCCGCCGCGGCGCCCGAAACCGAGGGGGCGGGGGGCGCGAGGCGCTGGGGGTGGGGGTGGAGCTGGCGGATGATCTGCACCATGTTGGCCAGCTGGAGGTTGGGTCGGAAATTCCTCTGGAAAAAGGTTTTTCGGCACTGGGGGCAGGTGAAGGTCTGGAGGCGTCGAGGGCGGGTGGCCAGGACGGGGGGAGGAGGCGTTTGCACCTCTTCTTCCTCCTCTTCCACCTCCTCCTCCTCTTCCTCCACGTCTTCCTCCATCACGTCCTCGTCATAGTCCTCGTCCCCAAAGTAAAGCTCGCCCCCCACCCCACCGTCCCACATGTCCTCCTCCACCGGGTCCTCCCACAGGTCGGCGTCGTCTTCCTCCTCGCTCCACATGTCGTCTTCCTCCTCCTCCTCCTCCTCCTCCTCCGCGCCGCCCTCCTCCTCCTCCTCCTCCTCCTGCTCCACATCCAGCTCGTCCTCATCCAGCTCATCCTCCTCATCCTCTAGATCCTCTTCCAGCACGTCGCCCATCCCCACCTCTCCGTCGCCCACCGCCGCCGCCGCCGCCCCCGGGGCCGCCTCGTACTCGCCGCCGCCGCCGCCGCCCCAGAGCTGGGAGATGCAGACGCGGCAGAAGTTGTGCCCGCAGCCGATGGAGACGGGGTCCACGAAATAGTCCAGGCAGATGGCGCAGATGGCTTCCTCCTGCAGCGTCTCCACCGGGTTCAGCCGCCCGCCGGAGCCCCCCGAAGGGACCCCGTCTCCTAAAACCGCTGCGGCCGCCATGAGCGGGAGGCCTGGGGGGTAGGGGGGATGCTGAGAGCTTCTCCTCTTCCTCACGCCTCCCTGGTGACCCCTCTCCAAGCGCTCCCTACGCTGGGGTGGGCACCAGCTCGGACCCAAAGGGTGGCTGGTCCCCACCCAGGTGCCACCGAGGCCCCCGGGGTGTCGCTTCCCCCCACCCCACCCCCGCCACGGGCCGGGCGCTGCTCTCCCCCTCGCTAACGCTTCCCCCCCGCCCCCCCCAGGCTCCCAAAACTTGGGCTCCCCCCGCCCCCAGCCGGGCCTGACGCCGCTCCCCACCCCACAACACCCCCAAGGCCTAACCGGGCGCCGGTGGAGGGCCCCCCCCCCGCCACCAGCCGGGCCTGCTCTAGGCCTCACCGCTCCCCACAGCGATCCCCGCCGCCGGGCCTGGCCCCAAGCTCAGCCCAAGCGGGCCCGGGGGTGCCGCCCTCGCTAGGCCGCTCTCCCCGTCACCCCCGCGCTGCTCGCCGACCCCGGCCCGGGCGGGGGGAAGACGCTCTAGCCCCTCTCCCGCCCCCGCCGCCGCTGACTCTCTATGGTGCGGGCTCCGCCAACAGACGGGAAACGCCGCGACGCTTCCGCTTTCCGGCCTCCCCGCGGCAAACCCCGCCCTTTTAGCGTCAGCTGACCGGAAGTGGCGCTCTAGGCGGCGGGTTGCTAAGGCACCGGGGGAGGTGGAAACCGACGGGGCGGCGCTTTGGCCGCCCCCTCCCGTCGCTCCGCGTCGCCGCGGGGGGATCCCGGCGCCCCGTTGTCCGTGCGGTCACCGCGGCGGCGGCGGCGGCGGCGGCAGAGGCCGCGGCGACTCCGCCGCTCTCTCTGTGGTCCCCGCCGCCGCCCGGCAGCGGGCTTGTCTACCCCCTCCACCTCGTTGATCTTGGAGGTCTGGAGCGGGGGCGGAGGAGGGGTGTGGTGTGCGTGTGACCGAGGGCGGGGCCTGAGGGGTGTGGGCGGAGCCCCCGCAGGGGTGGGCGTGGCTAGGCGGCGCGCGGGCGCGCGGTCCACTAGCGGCCCGGCTAGCTCAGTCGGTAGAGCATGAGACTCTTAATCTCAGGGTCGTGGGTTCGAGCCCCACGTTGGGCGCTTTTTTTGTTTTGTTTTGTTTTCTTACGTTTTTCGGGGTTTTATGGCTTTTCTCGGATTTATTTTGCCGCCCCCGCCGGGCTCTTCCCCCCCCGGAGACTCCGGCCCCCGGTCCCCGCCGCACCGGCGGGGTGTTTTGCACCGTCGTAGCCCCACGCGGGGAAAAGGCGCGCACGGCGTTTCTGTAGTGTAGTGGTTATCACGTTCGCCTCACACGCGAAAGGTCCCCGGTTCGAAACCGGGCAGAAACACCCTCCGTTTTCCTTTTTTCCCCCCCTTCTTCTCTTTCCCCTCCTTTTCCCCGCGACCGCGCGGGCTCCCGGCGGCGGCTCCCGGTGCCGTTAAAGGCCACGATCGCTGCGGGACCCCCGGCCCCCCCCGCTCCTCTCCCGGGGCCGCAGGGTCGGCTGTGGCGGGGGGGCGGTGGCACGCGCAGCCCGGCTAGCTCAGTCGGTAGAGCATGAGACTCTTAATCTCAGGGTCGTGGGTTCGAGCCCCACGTTGGGCGCGTTGGTCTTTTTTTTTTTTATTTTTTTTTTTCCTCCGCCCCCCCCAGCCCCCCCCGGTGAAAGCAGCTGAGCCCCAATTCCTCACGTTTGTGTGGAAAGCAAAAGGATTTGGGTCTTGCGGAAGGAAGGGAAAGAAAAGAGCCGGGACCAGGGATGAGAGCCGCAGCCCGTCTGCCGTCATTTTCCCTTTGCGTGCGCTATAATCGCCGCACTTTCCCGTCATTGTTACTTTATATGTTTTAATCACAGCCCTTTCCCGTTATTTTTCCTTTTCATTTTTTAATAACAGCCCTTTCCCATCATTTTTCCTCCATAGATGTTTTAATCACAGCCTTTTTCCATCATTTTTCCTCTATGTTTTCATCATAGCCTTTTTCCATCATTTTTCCTCTATATATGTTTTAGTCATGACCGTTTTCCACCATTTTTCCTCCATATATGTTTTAATCACAGCCCTTTCCCGTTATTTTTCCTTTATATTTTTAATAACAGCCTTTTCCCATCATTTTTCCTCTATGTATGCTTTCATCACTGCCCTTTTCCATCCTTTTCCCTTTCTCTAACTTTTGGCCATAGCCCTTTCCCTTCCCTCTTTCCCTTCACATAAGTTTTCCAAGCCCAATTCCCACCACCCAGGGACTCGGGGCTCCGCCACAGCCCCTTTCTTATTCCCTTCTAGAAGCAGAAAGGACGGCAGCGTCAATTCCCCTCGCCGCTGCCTTTTTTTCTCTACATTTCCTTGGGGGTTTTTTGTCATTTGGGGGTTTTTCCTTCATCTTCCTCTCTGGTTTTTAGAGGTTTGGGGGTTTTTGTTTGTTTGTTTGTCTGACTCACGGTTTAGAGGAGTCCCAAGGCAGAGGAGCTCACGTCGATGCGCCGAGTCCACGCCCGAGGAAAGCGACAGCTTCGATGATATAAACCCCTGCAATTCTGGAGAGACCCCAGAGAGCTTGAGGCCAAATTGTCCCCACGCTTGTGAGAACTGGGAAAACAGCCTTTTATTTGATTTCAACCTCCATGAAAAGGGCGTGCTGCGCCCTCACGCTTACCTCATCCGTAGGGACCGAGCGGTACCGGGGGTAACATCACCGGGGCGTCAAAATGAGGGCTGTGGCGGAGGAATAAAAGGAGCTCAGCCTCTTCCCAGCTGAATTAGAGGTCCCCAAATCCTCTCGAACCGGTGGCAATGGGCCGCGGGGTCAGAGGCGCCGCCAGCAGTGGCGGGGGATGGCGGGGAAGCCGCCGGCGAAAGAGGCCGAGTCCGAAAAAGAGGGAAGGAGGGGGACGGCGGTGGGTTTCGGCTGGTCAGCGCAGCCTCGTTTCCCGCAACGTGCGGGGGGAAAAAACCCAGCGAAGCCGCTGGTCGCCTAAAAACCAACCGACGCGGCTCCGCGGTCCGTCGAGTCCCTTCCCGGGCTGGGAGGAGCAAAACGGAGATTTTACAGCGGGATGGACCAGATTTTGGGACCGAAGGGACTGCGGACCTGGTGGCCACTTAATGCCGAGCACCGAAACCCGCCGCGTCCGGCTGGGTGCGTTTGCCGAGGGCCAGGCTGGGCGCAAGCCTCTCGTTAACGACTATTTCTCCGACGGCCCCCGGTGTTAATTAACATTTCCCCGAAGCTTTGGCTGAAGGAGGTGGGGACCGTGGGACCCGCGGGGCCGGAGGCGCCGGGGAGGAGGCCGACGGTTGGGATCGGGGCTCGCGGCGGTGGGCAACGGCGCGCGGGCGGGTGCGAGACGAACCTTCGTCTGCCGCCGGGGAACGCAGATCCTCCCCCCCAGCGCGCAGGCAGGAGTGGTTTTGGGGCGGGAAAAGCCTTTTCCCCCTCACCCCCCGCCCCCCGGGGTGGAAAACTGGAGGAGAGCACAGGGGCTGGAAGGGATGAGCCCGGAGCCGGAGAACAAATCCCTGCAGGTGAGAGCGAGGAGCTGGGCAACGGAGCCTGCAGCGCCCTGGACGTGCCGTTGAGGGGGGGCTCGGGTGCTCTCTTCCCCCCCCTCTTTGCCTGGAGGCTTTGGGTGGTTTGTTTAGACGCTCGTTTCATGAAGAAGCCGTCTCGTCCGCTGCGGGTCAATGAGCTACGCGGTGTCGCATCCAGCCCGTGAAGGGGAACACCCCAGGATTTGTGTTTCAGCATCTTGGAAGCGTCCACCAGCCCAGGCAAAGCGAGGGCAGACCGATCCACGCCTTGCACGACTGCGGCAAGAGCTGATAAATTGGTCCTGGCTTAAGTCCTCCTCGGAGGTTGGGAAGGAGAAAACCGCAGCCGTCAGGAAGGCCACGGAGAAATCCCGAGGTACGGCGCGTGCGCGGGTCCAGGCAGGAAAATGCCATCGTTCTCCTCGGCGTGGAGTGGAGCCACGCCAAAGAAATACATCCTGGTTGCTGAAGGAGGGATGTGGGTTTTTCCTTCGAAAGCCTCAAATTTTTTTCAAAAATCTCAGGCAACGAGCGGCGAGTGTCGGTCCGATGCTACGTGGCCGTCGCCGCCTGTTGCACCGAGTCCCACGTATTTCACGTTAGCCACGCGGAGACGGCCTCTCGCTCTGCCCCTTTTCTTCGCAGCAGCCCCCTCCTGTGCGCGGGTGAATTCCGTCCGTGCAGTCCCCGTTTCCTCCTCTCCCTCCTCAGGTTTCTCCGCGTTCCCCCAAGACTGTTCCCAGCTCCCTGGATTTCTGCAGAAAACCGGGATCACGCCGACGTCTCTTCCTGCCTCTCACGTGTTTCTCTTTCTTTTTCCCCTAGACACGCTGGAACCCGAAGTTTCTTTAACGAGGGAGCGAGCCGAACGCGCGCCCAGCCGCGCCGGGTTTGAGTGGCGAGGTTTTGGTACAGGGGTGCCTTCTGTCAGGAGGTGCCAGAAGCTTCCCCTGTGTCCAGCAGAGCCAGCGCCAGCCCGCTCTGAGGCGGACCCGCCGCGGGCCAGAGGCGGCGGTGGCAGCTCTGCGATAACGTCTTCCAGAAGGGTGGGGGAAACCCGGTGCAGCAAGGTGCTGCCGAAGAGAAGAGCGAGGAGGCGCGAGGCGAAGAGCTCTGCGGGCGCCAGGGTCGGTGAGGAAGCCGGGGAAGGGGGTGCTGCAGGGCGGGGGAGCGGAGATGCCCCCGCGGCGTGACGGAGGTTTGCTCCCTGAAGCCCGCGGAGGTGGGTGGGACGAAGGTGTTTTAAGATTCGGTTTTATTTCTCGTTACCCTGCTCTGATTTGACTGGTAATAAATCCAACTAGCTTTTTTTTTTTTTTTTTTCCCCCCCAAGTCGGCTCCGTTTCGCCTCGTGACGGTGATCGCCGAGTGACCTCCCTGTCCTTATCTCGACCCACCAGCCTGTCGTTATGTTTACCGTCCCCTGTCCGGCCGAGGAGGGCAGTGATAGAGCAGCTTTGCTGGGCACCCAGCACCCGGCCTGGGTCAACCCACCGCACCAACCCATCGAGCCCATTAAACCAAAAAAATACAGTAAACCGAGCTCTGCTGCCCCAAAGGTTAACCTGAACTGCTCTGCTGCCACCTTTCCGCCTTCTCCCGTACTGGTCCCACCACAAGGCTGGGTCCCAACTGGGTCAGATGGATGGGAAAGGAGAGAAGAAGCCCCGTGCCCCCCAAAACCTGCTGCAATGAGCCCGGTTCTCTCTCCACCTCCAGCACAGACGACGCTGGCCTCAAACATGGCCAACACGAGGCTTTACCTCTCAGAAGACCGCGGGGTCTTGTGGCGGAGAAGCCCTGAGCAGGACCTGCCCTCCAACCTGGGGAGGTTCAAGGTCCGTCCCTACGTGCTGGGCTTGATGGGCTTCACGTCGTGTTGGCCCTGCCGGGAGCTGGAGCTCTGCGGAGAAGGCACGTGGGCCATCGAGGTGGCAAGGGAGGTGTGGCAGCTGGGCAGGAGGCTCTGACCTCTCCCACTATCACCCCCTTCACCGCACGCAACGCCCCCCGGCGGATACGAATCTGCTTGGACCGTCAGGAAGGGAGGGTGGTGGCTCTCGGTGGGCTGCGGGCAAGACACGTTGGCGTCTTCGGTGCACGGTCCCGCCGCTGGCTCGTGGACAACTTGTCACCCCCAAGACCCTGAAGTCTTGTCCCACGGTCGGTCCTGGTGCAGGAGGGCGTCCCACAGCGAATTCCGTGAGATTTCTCCCCAGCCACTTCCCCAGCCAGCCCTGGTCCCGCCGAAGGGCAGCCCTGCCCTCCGGCCTCCTATCTGCTAAACTCCTATCTGGCTCGGAAAGTCAACCGAACCGAACCCGGCGGGAGGCGAGGAGGAAGCACCGCGCGTGCTCCCCCTCTTCTCCTTCCTCTCCGTGCCTCCCAGCTCCGCGTCAGGGCCGGGAGTTGATTTCCACCCTCCCGGCTTTGCGACGCGAAAACGGCCGAGCCGCGGGGAGGAACGTCCTCCTCCTCTCCCTGCGAAGCGAAGCTCGTTTGATCCCACCCCGGGGGAGCAGGTTGGGAAGAGCCATGGCTACGCGGAGCGCCGCGGAAAGCCTGCAGGGCGAAGCCTCCTGCTCCGTCTGCCTGGGCTACTTCC
The DNA here is from genome assembly GCF_034619465.1 of Leptosomus discolor. Taxonomy (NCBI): domain Eukaryota; kingdom Metazoa; phylum Chordata; class Aves; order Leptosomiformes; family Leptosomidae; genus Leptosomus; species Leptosomus discolor. The sequence goes on from NW_028237902.1 coordinate 65,648, forward strand.
GAGACCCCGTCTCCATCCACTGCGGGCACAACTTCTGCCGGGCGTGCATCACCCGCTGCTGGGAAGGGCTGGAGGAGCGTTTCTCCTGCCCGCAGTGCAGGCAGACGGCGTCGCAGAGGAGTTTCCGTCCCAGCAGGGAGCTGGCCAATATCGCCGACATCGCCAGGCAGCTGAGCGGGCGGGCGGCAGGAGGGGCGGCGGGACGGGAGGGGTTGTGCCGGCAGCACCAGGAGGCTCTGAAGCTCTTCTGCAAGGAGGACCGGGAGCCCATCTGCGTGGTGTGCGACAGGTCCCAGGCCCACCGCTTCCACGCCGTGGTCCCCGTCGAAGAAGCCGCCCAGGAATACAAGGTGAAGCCCCGGGGTGGGGGGTGAGCTCGCACCTCCCCGCCCCAGGGGAAAAAAATTCCCTTTTCCAAGGGCAAAGCGCAGCCGTTGGGGTGCGTCCGCTCTCGGTGCAGCTCCGTGGCGCGGCTGCAAACGGGGGGGGCTTTGGGTGTCGCTCACCCACGTGCTTCCTGCTGGCGTTTCATCGCGTGGACATTTCTCTTCCACAACGCTCCTACCCGGGTTCCCCCCCTGCCCCGCTTTAATTTAGCCATCTTTGCCAACAGCCTGGGAGAAATAAAAAAAACCCACCTCGTTGGCCCTTTTCCTCTTTGAGCTCTGGGGCTGACCCATCTCTACTGAAATGCTGACAACGATAAATACTCGAAACATGTAAAAATGCCCAAGAATTCTTTTTTTTTGTGTGTGTTTTTGCGTGGTTACATCAGTTACTGAGGGCAATTTTGCATATTTCATAGAACTGTAGAAAGCTTTAGGCCAGAAGGGACCTTGAAGAAAGGTTTTGTTCCCCTGTCCGCTGCCTCTTTAGTTTCAAACAGGAGGAAACCTCTTTGTCCTGTCGCTTCCCCTTCTCTGCTCCTTTTCTGTTCTCCTGCCGATCCAGCCCTGTCCTCGTCCTCTTTTCTCACCAAAAAGCCCAGCGCTCGGCAGAGCCGCGCAAACGCGGCGCGACGCCGCGCGGCGTGAACGGGAGGAACTCCTGGCTGCAAGGCGCCGCTGCTGCTGAGGGGTTCTGCGGCTTCAGGAAGCACTTCCAGAAACGCGAGCTGAGTAAATCCACCGGGGGGTATGAAACACAGAGATGTTTATCCCAGAGCCGCCAGTTTCTGGAGGCCGGCAGTGGTTTTGAGGGAAACCTCACCCCGCGCTTATCTTGCTCTCACACGCTTCCCTGGACACGGGCTGTTGGCGACCGTTGGCGTTTTGCTCTCCTGCAGAGCTCCTCCCCGCGCTTGCAGCGAGGTCGGGGCTCGCAGGTGGCGTTTCAGGATAGCGTCGGTCGCTTTTGGACCTTCCTCCTCCTCCTCCTCCTCCAGCTCGGCTCCTTACAGAGGAGCCAGTGTTTAGGCAAAGCCTCTCCCACCTAAGACGAGGGCAGAAGCAATTTTAGTGGAGAAAAAGGACTTTTCTCAGCTCCTCCAAGAACATCTTTTCGTTTTCCTCAGGAGGAAATCCAAGCCCGCCTACAGGCTTTGAAGGAGGAGAGAGAAAAATACCTGGAAAGCAGCAAAACCGGAGTACGGAAGAGCTCGTACCTGGTAGGCGCCCTCCGGCAGGGACCGCGGGTCTCCCCACGCGCCTCAGCGCTGCCGGCGTGTTTTGAGGCCAGACCTCGCGCTATTTGCTTTGCAGAGTGTTGGGGCGCTCGCCCCGGGCGCCGGCCAACCCCGCGTTTATCTGCTGGGGTTTCGCATCAGCTGGGGCCTGCAGCGGGGAGATAGCGTGGCAGCTCCTCTGCGAGGGAGCCTGGGGCGGGCAGACAGCCCCCCGCCCGGCGTAGATGGGCTGGAGGGGTGGGGGTTTTTTCCCCCCCCCTAAACTCTAGAAATCTCCCTCTTATAGAGCCCGCTTGAGGTTTTGAGGCATCTTTTGGCTTTGCTCCCAGGCTGAGCCTCCTGAGTAGCCCCTGCTACCCCCCACAGCGGGGCGGTTTGTGGTTAAATTCACCCGTGTATTGACCGAAACACCACCGAGGACGCGGTCTCCTGAGACCAGCCTGGTGGCCTTGGAGCGCCAGTTTGTTTCGCTTGGGTGTAGCGGGATCTTTCCGCAGCCCCGCTCCGTCGTCTCCTGCCCATCTTGTAGAACCTCACCCGAGGCGACTGCGATTCCTTCTGCGAAGGCCCGGGGTGGTCGCGGCCCCGCAAACTGCGTCAGCCTCCGAGACGCGGCACGAATGGAAACCGGAATGGCGGGAAAATGATCCACGAGGGACGTTTTCGCCAGTGTTTCAGGGGCTAGAGCCGGAGAGAGGTCGCGCCGTGCCTTCAGCTGCGTGGGGAGGTCTCCTGCCCCTCTTTCCTCCCCTTTGCCCTCATCTCTGATCCTCGCAGGAGAAAACCAGAAACGAAGCAAAGAAGATAGCGTGTGAATTCGAGCAATTGCACCAATTTTTGAAGGACCAAGAGCGCCTCCTCCTGATCCAGCTGATAGACCTGGAGCAGGCCATCACCAGGGCCCAGAAGGAAGCAGTGGTGAAGGTCTTGGAGGAGATGTCCCACCTCGACACCCTGATCTGGGAGATGGAGGGGAAATTCCAGCAGCCGGCGAGCCAGTTCCTGCAGGTGAGAGCCCAGGGCCGGCGGGGAGGGGAGGGATAGAGCAAAGCCTGAGACCTGGGAGCTCCAATTCAGCCCCATGGGAGCTCCCTGGTGTCTTCTAGCGTCGCTGCAGGTGGGATCAGCACGTGGGCAGGGTCCTTCTTCACTACTACATCGCCATAAAAACACGTAACTTTTATTAGGAGACACAACACGTGTCACTGCTCTTCCCCAACCATCTCTCCTCTCTCCTCCCACCTTTAGGACATCAGAAGACTCTTGAATAGGTAACGTGGCTCCTTCTCACTCTGGTGCTTGGAGAGGTCTGGATGCCACCTGGATCAGCCCTGAGGTCGGGGTTTCAGACCAGGGGGATGCAGTCGATAGCTCGGCCTCCCACGGTGGCGCTCCGTGTTCAGAAATGTCCGTCCGGCGACGGCCTGGGGGAAACAAACTGCAAAGAAACAGGGCAGGGGAAAAGGGGGATTTTATTTGCTCCTGGCTAAGTATCCTCAGCCCACCCTGTGGCCCCTCCTGGATTGTTTAACGAGAAGAAAACGAGCGATCAGATACGTCACGCGTGTCCTTTGCCCTCTTTTGCTTCCTTTGCAGTTGCGAGGTGATGAAATTCAGCCCTCCGGTGGAGATTTCTTCCGATCTGGAAAGAGGACTTGAGGACTTCGTTCAGAGAAACGCCCTCGTGAGAGGGACGCTGAGGAGATGCCAAGGTACCCAGCAGGGTTAGGAGAGGGCACGTTGCCCCGTGTGCCTGATAAACCGGGTTCTTGTGTGCTGGCTGCTAACGCAGAACCCACCCAGTAACTGTGGGCATCAGCGCGGCCGAAACTTTTAACCAGAGAGGGGCACCAGCAGTTTTTCCTGAGGCAAAAATGGCTGGGAGGAGGAGAGGAGAGAAAAAACGAGCTCGGCAAAGGAATCTCCTTCTCCGTGTCCCACGAGGAAAGCAGATTCAAGCAGAGCTGCTGGTGCGGTTGTTCCCACCCCTTCCCAGCCGGTGGGGAAAATTAGAGTTCATGGGAGTGCAAAGCCAGGGAGGGGATGCTGCAGCAGGGGGGAGAAAGGGGGAATCCGAGGGGATGCTGCCTCTTGGAGGTGAGTTTAGCTTGGCCAGGAGGTTCACCTCCCCTGGCTTTCGGAGGGTTGTGCAGCTACCACGGCGCCAGGACCTGCACCGGAGCAAGCCAACCCCCAGCCTCCGCACCCAGCCGGGCCCTCTCCCCCCCCGACATCTCCCCTCCCGAGTCTCCCGTTAGCTGCTTCGCCTCCCCCCGTTGGTTCGCCCGACACGCGCACCTGACGCTCTGACACCTCTCTCCTCCTTAGACAGCCTGATGTTCGCGCTGCAAGAGCCAAGTGAGTCGGTGGCAGCGGGTGGGAGAGACTGGGGTTTTGGCGGGTGGAAGAGGTTCCTGTGGGGGGAAAAAAAGCAACGCCAGCCCCCCGCAGGGAGGGGGAGGGAAGGGCGGCAGCGTCTTCATGTTGATGCTCCTGGTGTAGCCAGGGCCTGAGGTACGGTCCTAGTAAAACCAAATGCCCCTCTGCGACCCAAAGAGAAGGAACAGCTGAGAAGGGCATTTGCACTGCCCCTTCCCTCCTGACGAATTTCCCCCCCCCCCCCCCCCCCATGCCTCTGCTCCGTCCTTTGTCCTCTCTCCCTTCTCCTTCCACCCGGGGGCGTCTCTGCTGGGGGACCCCAAGGCTCATTCTGGCCCCAGGCTGGCCCACGCCCCCCATGAAGCCTCCAGAGCTGGGAGAAGCAGGAGAGTGGGGCTGGTCCCAGATGCTGAGGGGAAAAGAAACACCTCCAGCCTCTCCCGGGGCAAAGCCCTGCCTCCGACACTCTGGTTCTCCCTTGTCCCGCAGCCGACGTGACCCTGGACCCTGCCACGGCTCATCCCAACCTTCACCTCTCCGAGGACCGAAAACAAGCCAGGGGGCAGCTGACGCGGCAGAACCTCCCCGACAACCCGGAGCGATTTGACTTCGAACCCTGCGTGCTGGGCTGCGAGGGTTTCACCTCGGGGAGGCACTTCTGGGAGGTGGAGGTGGGGCAGGGGGGCGTCTGGGCCCTAGGGGTGGCCCGAGCGTCGGTCAAGAGGAAGGGACCGATGAGCCTCACCCGCAAGGAGGGGGTCTGGGCGCTGGAGGCTTATCACTCCCTCACGTCCCCCCGCGCCAACCTGCGCCCGAATCAGCTCCCCAGGAGGATACGGGTCTCCTTGGACTACGAAGGGAGGCGGGTGGCGTTTTTCAGCGCAGACGACGACGCTCCCATCTTGGTTTACACCGGGGCCTTGTTCAACGGGGAGAGGGTCTTCCCCTGGTTCAAGATCGGGATGGGGGCTCATTTGCAAGAAATCAGCCAAACCCCGCTCTCAGAGGACCAGCCCATGACTGGGCAGCTGATGTCCCCTCTGGACTGGGTAGGGTTCAGGTTCCCCCTCCGGATCTGTCCTTGAGGTGTCCGCCAGCCGGACCGGAATGGAAGGGACGCCTCCTGGGTGATGCCAGCTGTTGGCTGTGGTTGCTCAGAGCGTCTCGCCGCGAGAACTTGCTGCTCCTCTCCCCCGACCGTCTCCCTTGGGAGCTTTGGGATGGCACCCGTGTGGCAAGGATGGGGCGGTGGGGACACCGGCAGACGGCGGCGAGGGGGAAGGGTCGGCCGGTGCAAGGTGATGGAGTCAGCGCATCAGAAGGGAACACAGAGGGGTAGATCAAGGATGGAGAGCACTCAGGGCTTTCAAACGTGTGGCCTTTGTTTAATTCGTTTTGCCTTTAATGGGCCGAATCCTCCTGGTTTTATCTCTTTCGAAAGAGCTTGCTTTCTGGCACCAAGCGCAGGGCAGATCCAGGGGCTGTTCTGCCAAGGGAGGTGGCCTTTCGCTGCAGACTGGCTTGGTTTGGGGAGGTGGTCTCTATCTCTGTCCACTTTTCTGATATTTATTTTGAATAAAAGAACGTTTTGGTTTGCACTGTCCCTCTCTGCCTTGCTATGGATGTATTATGCTGGATTTCTCAACATTTGGGTCAACAAGATCAAGAAACGCCGCGCGGGACGGGGACGCCTTCCTCACCTTTCCCACCTTCTCGTGATGGACCTCCAGTCAGTGAAGGGAAACAGACCCAGCTGGAATGCGATGTCCCACACCGTTGTACGTGTCCAGCTTCCCGGATAACTCCCAAGAAAAGCCTGTTTCTCCCTGTTGGCTGTTCAGGAGGGACAAGACGGGATAAACTGCACAGGAGGCCCCCGTGGATGTGCTGCTTAGGTACTCCTCCGCCGTAAGAGCAGGTGGAGCGGACAGGTGAACTGCAAGCGCCGGCGTTTTCGCCCGACTCGCCTACGTTGATTCCCTCAAAAACTGCTGATTTTTTTCTGAGAAAACCCGAAAGAGGAAGAGCCATCACCGAAATAAATACACGCTATTGATTATAGAACTGAGAAGAGGAACCAGAAGCGAGAGTGGGAGGGAGCGGGCAGTGCTGAGCTCAGAATAAGAGACGAGATATGAGTGGGCACCCCGTGACGAAGCCCCATCTCACCATCCCCACGGGTCCCACCGAGGGCAAACTTACCGGCCAGCGTTCCAGCGCTCCGTTGTCGTGCTGTGACATCTCCCCTCCATCCACGCCCCTCAGTCAGGCGCGTCGTCGGCACTCGGTCCCGTCAGTGGGCAAACACGGGGGACCCCGCGGCAGGACAGACGTCGTCCTTCTGCAAAGCCAACCCGAAATTGCTGCTGGAGCTCAAACATGAGCGTTTATTAAAAAAAAAAACAAACCCAGGGCAGTCAGGGCTACCGGGAAAGACTTTTGAGCAGCCAGCCTTGAATATTTTCGCTCCTTCTCCCATGTCATCCCCTTCCCCTTTGCCACGCCCCCGCCGGGGAGGGGTACGATCCCGTATGTTGGGTCCGTGTCCGGACACGGACCCAAGTCCAGCTGGGCAGGGCAGAGGGGAACACGAATAGGCAGGCAGGCAGGACCAAAGAAGAAAACCTGGGTCGATCAGGGGCAAAGCTCTTGACCCGCTCTGCGAGGACAAATCTGTGGGTTGCTGGAGGTCCCCGAACCACCGTGGTCCCACCACGCTCCTCTCAGAGGCCCCCGCTGAGAAACACGAGGCACAAACGCCGCGGCCCAGTAAAACTCTGCGCTTTCCTCGCGGGTAGAGATCGACGCTTTTTCCAACTCCTCCAGGGCCACAGAGTACCCTCCGTGTCTCTGATCCCCATCCAACCCTCTCCCAGCTCCAGCTCCCTTCCAGGCTGTCCCCTTCGCTCCAGAAATGTGCAATGCAGATGTCTCCACCCCAGCTGGTTTTCCAGGCTCTGCAGACGCTTTTATGGGTGCGACTCATTTGCCCAACCGTAGGCACCTAATTCTGAGATGAAAGGAGCTGCGCCCGAGGCTCTGCCGACGGCGCGGGGCCGCTCTCCTCCTCCCACGAGCCCAGCGCGGACGGAGGTGGCTCGTTAGATGCCAATGTTCGCTTGGTCGCCCCCACCTCCTGCGTCTGGCGGGACAGAACGCCTCCCAACCCGCTCACCCCGGGCGGCGCTTCCCTGGGAAGTGGTTGCAGGGCGTTTGCTTCCAGCCCTGATGTTCCCGGAGCAAGAAACTCCTCCGCGGCTTTTCCCGATGGGAAGAGTTTGCTGGAAGTGAGACCTGCATCTCCAAACCGGGCCAAGCGATCGCGGCTGGGAGAGTCGTCCCAGTTGGGAGCCCTTCAGCTGGGTCACGGCGGGCTTGTCTCTAAAACTCCCAGTTACTGCCATGGGAACCCCCCCCCCCCCCCCGTGTACTTAGCAAAGCAGCAGTGGGTTATAAATGGCTTAGAAACATTTCCCTGTGAGCTCGGAGCCAGGCCAGCGCTTCTTTGGAGGGCACGTAGTGGCACAGCCATGGCAGGGGTGCCGAGGACCCCACCTTGTCCCCCCTTTATGCTCGTTGGGTCACCGTCCCTCTTCCAGCACCCACAACGTTCTGGTTGCCCGTTTCCCTCCCTGTTTTCTTGTGCTTTCCCCACCCGTGGTCCCGCCGAGCCTCAAGAGCTCCTCACCCTCCCGGCAGCCCGAATGTCTTTTGCCCCCGGCCCTTTTCTGGGAGGGCTGATGGCTTCGCCTGGCGCCCAGCCCTAAAAGGAGAGGGACAACAGCAGCGAGGCGACAGCCCTCAGCAGCTCCCCGGAATAGACAGCTGGAAGATTGACAAGGGAGAAAGACGGTGCTCCCGGCTCATCAGGCCAAGGGTGTCACCACCTCCTGCCCAGGAGACATGGCGCGAAGGGCTGGCTCGCAGGCTCGGCGCATCCGTGCCGCAGTTCTACCCGGGACTGGGAAGGAGCAGGAAGAGAAAGCTCCAGCCCCATCAAAGGGATAAAACCAACAGGTTTGTTTAGTTCGCTTCAGAAGAAATTCAGGCGGATATTAAGTTCTCCGAAGGAAGGGAGAGAAGGTCTCCGAGGAAGGACAGCTACCCTGGAGTGCAGAAAACTGGAGGATCTGGTAGGTGTCAACCTCCCTGACCTCTCCAGTCCCTGGGCAGTAATACACCGACGTCAGGGTAGGTCCTTTAGATCCTTCTTGGTTGCTCTGCACCACCGCTGTGCTGGTAAGCGCAGGGAGATCACGGCTTTCTGCCCAAGTTCACGCAAGTGCGTTTGTGGCTTTTACCAGCCTCTTTCCTCCCAAACCTCTGTTGCTTCTTCACCCCAGGTTGGATTTTTTTTTTTTTTCCGACCCAGATTTCTCCAGGAATTGAAGAAAATTTAGTAGGGACTCGGGCTCACGGCTGATCTCCTCCGGTGGGAAGTGCCATTCCATGAATTCCTCGTGGTATTTCCCATCCCGCTGCTCCTTCGTTTGCATCTTAAAAGGAGAGGATAGAAGCCGAGCCCTGGCAGGCCGTGCTCAGGTTTTAGGCACTGCTGCAGGTCCCGGGAGGACATCAGCTCTTCTCGTTTTCACAGCTGGAAGACCTGAAAAATGAGATCGAGAAGAGGCAGGCGAAAAGTGCCACCAAACTCGCGGAGGAGATTCCCCAGCTGGACCCCCCGGCGCAAGGGCAAGAAGAGAAGAATCAGCAATCGGTGAGAAAATTCGTCCGGTTTACAACTTTCCAAGGGGAAAAATCATAGGCAGGGTCCTCCCCAGCGGGTAGCTACTGGCTTGATTAGTTGGGCTTTTAGTTCCAGTTTGCTCCTGTTCCCTCTGCAGATCTGAAAACCCCGAGGGGATAAAGAGAGGGAGATTTGCAGCCTGGAAAGAGGGGGGGGGGGGGGAAAAAGGGAATGAAATCACGGTCTGTGGGAGGGAATAGCGAGGGCTGGGGCTGATCAGGGGCCGTTAAGGACTATTAGTGCCTCGGGGGGCCCTGGTAACCTCCAAGGGTCTAATGGGATTACCAGTATCTTAGAGGTGTCCCCTGGAAGGATGAGAGGCAACTGGCACAGGTTGCAGCAAGGTAATTTTCGCCTAGATTCGGGGAGAAAAACGTTCTCCTGGTGAGCGTGGTGCCTCGCTGGGTCAGGGTCCCTCTCGATGTGGGCGTCTCCGTCCCCGCGCGCGTTCAGACCTTGCCTGGACGCAGCCCTGAGCAAAGGGCGGGAGCAGAGACCCGAGAAAGTCAGCGCTGGGCTGGTTCGTGGAGAAAAGCTCGCGCTGAGCTCCCTTTCGCCTCTCCCCCTTCTTTCCCTAGGACGTGAAAAGCACCGTCAGCAGGTACGTGGCCTCTCGTGGGTTCTTCGAAGGGCAATGACCACGGAGGAGAAAACTCTTCGGGAGCTGCCGAATACGCCCCCGCTTCGGGGAAACGGCAATAATCTGGAGGGGTATTTTGGGGACCACCGCTACACGCTTGTCCCTGCTCTTCCTAAGGGATTCCTTTCTTGACCGCTTCTGGGGATGAGCTTTTGGCCTCAAAACGACCTCCACATGGCAAAGGCTGGCTTTAAGCTCACTGCAAAGCCTTGGCTCTTTTCTCTAGCCCAGTTCTCCCAAGCAGGACCTTTCTCACGGTCTACCTAAAAAAAACCAAATTAAATTAAAACAAAAAAAGATTAATCCAACAGGGAAATTTGGCCTTTACTGTCCTTGAGGTTTGGGTTGCCAAGGGGGAGAGATTAAAACCCCAACATTCCAGCGATACCATCACCTCATTTCTGGTGGCATTACAGTTCCTGGAATGACGACAATCGTGCAAAAAACACGTGAATTGTTGGTTTGTTTGTGGTTTTTTTTTCCCCCCAGGTGTGGGAAAGTGACTTTCCAGCTGCCAGTGGATGTTTCTGCAGAGTCAGAAGAAAGAGTCTGTCACTTCTCGTGGAGGAACAGTGCTCTGAAGGAAACCCTGAAGAAGCTACAAGGTACTGAGAAGGGCTTGGGGAGGAGAAAAAAAAAATAGACTAGCCGTATTTTGGGGAGAGCTGGAAGAGCTGAGCTGCCCTTAGCTCCTTCTGGATATGCTTTGGGAACAGAAATACTGCAGAGAGAAACCCTGGGATGGAGGAGAGGAAGAGCAAAGGGCTTTTCCTGGTCAGGAGAAACGACCATTTGATACCCACTTAATGCCTCGTTTATCACTCTCTTAATTGCACATGTTTTGCCCTGAACTCCTGACGGATGCTCACGGATGAAGGATGGGCTCAGCTCCCCCTCCAGCCCAGCCCTTCCCAAAAATCGGCTTCTACCGAGCGTGGGAGCGCCAGAGCAGCCGTACCTGTTAGATGGAAGGTGCGCCTACCCCAAAGTGCCCAAAAATAGGTGCTGAAGAGAGGACACCAAAATCAGGGCGACCCAACCGGTTCCCTCAGCCCCGCTGGGGGAAAACTCACCCCAGGGCAAAGCCCTTGCCTTGAAACCTGGCTATTGCCATGAAAAAACCCCACGGAAGCGGACTGACCGAATTCATCGCCCCGTCTGCAGATTTTGGCTCTTTTGTTTTGGTTTGTTTTTTTTTTTTCAACCACCCGCTCAGCCGAACCGGTCTGGTCTTGTCCTGCGGTTGCTGCAGGAGACAACCCGCTCGAGACTTTCCTGGTTTACATCCCGCATGTCGCTTCCCTTCGTGTCTTTAATTCCTCTCAGCATTCATTTTCCGCCCGACGTAGCCTAAAGTCTGCAGAGATTTGTGCACGAGCCCGTTCCCATTACTGTGTGCCTTTCCTTTTCTTGGTTTTTTTGGGGTTAAAAACGGCTTTTCTGCTTCGTGTACGGCACCCTTCCCCGTCTTGGGGATTCCTTCTGTTTTGGGGAATCCTTCCGTCTTGGGGAACCCTTCCGCTCCTTCGGATGCCAGCCTCAGTCCTGCTGGCCCATCCCCAGCCCCTTGCCTCCCTGGGGGTGCTCAGCCCTGCTTCTGACACCCCTGCCCCCCCCCCCCCCCCTCACCCCACAGCCATCGTGACCCTGGACCCCGACACGGCTCATCCCGACCTCATCCTCTCCGAGGACCGCAAGAGCGTGAGGCGCGGGGAAGGACGGCGGGACCTGCCCGATAACCCGGAGAGATTCGACTACTGGCCCTTCGTGCTGGGTTGCCAGGGTTTCCTGGCCGGTCGGCACTGCTGGGAGGTGGAGGTGGGGGACGGAGGGGACTGGGCCGTGGGGGTGGCCCGTGAGTCCATCCGTCGGAAGGGGCACCTCAGCCTCTGCCCCCAAGGAGGGATCTGGGGGGTGGAAAAGTGGGGGGGGCAAGTCCGGGCGCTCACCACCCGCAAGGTGACCCTCCTACCCCTGCGTTGGGTGCCCCGGCGGGTCAGCGTCCACCTGGACTACGCCGGAGGGACAGTGGCCTTTTTCGACGCGGACGAGGGGGGGCTCATGTTCGTTTTCTCACGCGCCTCGTTCACCGGGGAGAGGGTCCGCCCGTGGCTCTGGGTGGTGGGGGCCAGGTCCCAGCTCCGGCTGTGTCCCTAAGCTGTGGAGAGCAGCATCCCCCTCCTTTCCTACAGCCTCAGGGGACAACCCTTGTGCTACCCCGGGGGGGTCACGGGGAACAGAAGAAACGGGAGCTTTGGCTTATGTGTCTCGTTCTGCATGAAACTGGGGGAATGATGCGCAGGGAAGAAAAAAAGAGAAAAGCCTGAGAAAAATGAGGCAAAGAGAGCAGAAAAAGCTGTGGAGAGGGGACCCTGGGGCAGAGGAACGGGAAAGAGTGGGAAAAATGCAGAGTGACAGCAGAAAGGTTTGCCTGATTAAGTAGCGATGCCCCCCATCTGAAGGGGCTACCTCCAAACCAAGGGGTCCAAGCTTTACCTTCTTTTTTTTCCTCCCCCCAACGGGTGCAATTGCCCTAAACCAGAGAGTTTTTCCCCTTACAAAGGGTCCCGCGGTGGCCGGTTCCGACAGAGACATCTGCTCCGCGGGTTTCTGATGTCAGGCGGGGCTGACCCCAAGGCTGCAAGGTGGGGCCTCACCAACACGGCACCTCTGCTGCTGGAAAGCTCACGCGCGGCAAAGCTGCTCCTGAGCCTCCGCCGCTTCCTTCCTCCTCCTCCAACAACTGATGTTTGAAACCACGACGACGTATATCATTAATAATAAAAAATTTACACGATTTCTCTCCTCTCTGTTCTTTCCCTGCGGTTGCAACCGCCAGCAGACAGGAGGGCAGCACGGCCCACGGCTTCCAGGGGTGTCCCCAGGTCACCTCGGTGGGGGTTGTGGTCCTTCCTGGGTACAGGCACAGTCAACCTTTCGTGTTCAAACGCCAGGAATAGGATTTAGTGAACCAGAACTCCAGCCCCTGCAACACCCCCTGCCCCCCCCCCCCCCCCCCCTTGAACCCAACATCCAGAAGCAGCAAATAATTAGACGGAGAAGAACTTTGCAGCGGGTAAAGCTTTTTACTTCATCTAAAACCCTCCGACCGGAGAAGCAGCCAGGCTGGTGCAAGACGCTGTGGGGTAGACATGGCTCCATTTGTCAGCCACTCATGCTCCCCCCCCCCCCCGCCCCCCAGTTTGGGGGTGACCATTTGGGACACTGACCCACAGAGATGCTCAACCCTTTGGGGTCACTGAGGATGGGAAGAGGGGTCGGAAAGGCTAACGAGGAATTTAGTAGGCAGAAGTCCTTCAAAAGTGCTGGAAATAGGGGTGTTGGGGACATAAAACCTGTGTTTGGGTAAAAAAAACACAAAACAACACCAAAATGAGAGCTTCAGGGGCAGAGTGTGATCTGGGACCCCTCGCTCCACACCAGGAACCAGGGATGAATACTCTCCCCTTTAAATGAAGCTGCTGGGAAAGTGAAGATCAGGGCTCTCTTATCAGCATCAAAAAATGCCACCTGACCCTTCTCATAGTCCAGGGAGACCTGGACCCTTCTGGGGACCTGGATCTGGTATAGTGGGATACGCTCGAGGGAGGTGAGAGCCCAAAACTGACCCTCACAGAGACCCATAGACCAGAGCTCCATCTCAGGCCCCACGGCGGTCTCTTCCCTCCTCTTCAGGGACTCCCTGGCCACCCCCACAGCCCAGGAGCCTTGGGGTGTCACCTCCACCTCCCAGCAGCACCTCCCCGAGGTGACGCCCTCGCAGCCCAGCACGCAGGGGTCGGTGCCAAACCCCTCCGCCGGTGGGTCCCGCTGGGCTTCTTCCCACCTCACGCTCCTCCTGTCCGCCGACACGACGAGCTGGGGGTGAGCTGTGGACGGATCCAGGGTCACCTTCACTGCGAGGGGTGGAGAGCGGAGCGTCACAGGGAGCCCAACCGTTTCCCGCGGCTCCAGGCGCCGCTGCTGGGGCTGAGCAGGGGGGTCCTGCAGAATCCTCCACCCCTTGGAACGATCTACCCTTGCTTCAGGGGCAGACCTCGGCTGCTTCCCCATCTCACGGGGCCAAGGTGAGCACCAGAAGCAGCATCCCAAGGGAGCAGGAGGGCAAGTCCTGAGGCAGACGAGCAGGAGACACCCCCCCCCCCCCCCTTATTTATTTTTGGTGCCAAAAAAGCCAAACGAGGCATTTGTTGCCTGAAGACAGCGATGTGAGGGGCTGGGCCAGCCGGAAGAAATGAATCCATCAGCCCCATTACGGTGAGGGTTCCCCGACTCCTTGTGGTGCTTTTGGCCCCCCTCCCCTCCCCCGTTTTGTTCAGACATGACGGCGTCTTCCCCAGACGATGTCCATGACTGGCTCAGCCTCCCTTTAGCCAGTCCCCCTCCCTCACCTCCAGGAGATGTGGACTTACTTTTCTCAGGCAGCTCAAACATCAGGACGTCTAAAGAGGGGAGAAGAGAGACGTTAGTTGATGCAGGTATCAGCGTGGGCATGGAAACAGCGCGGTGGCTCTGCCACACTGAAGTCACCTATATAATCACCAAAAAACCATAATTTGTGCTCCGACTAAATGTAGTTTATGCTCACACAGGTATTGCTCCACCTCCCCACCCCAGCTCAATACCTTGGAAGCTCCTCAGAGTCTCCTCTAGAGCAACATTTTTCTCCCTGAAGTGACCGATTTTCTTCTCCAGCTCTGGAAGAAGCACCGGGGGCTGCTGGAAGTTTTCCTTTTCAAACCTCGAAAAAGAAGGACGGAAAGAAGAGGTGAGGATACATCTTCTCAGAGAGAGGCTAGGAAATCTTTTGGGCACATCCACAGCGCAGGGGAGCTGGTGGAGGCTTCAACAAGCCTGCTGCGCGTTCGACAACGGGCAGAGACGCCTTTGCTCAGAGCCTCGGAGTCCCCAGAGCCAAATACGTGGCTGCGGGGCGAGGTTTTATAAAGGCTTTCCTGTACCTGTCCTAACACAAGGTCCAACTCCCTCCCCAGCCCGGGATGGAAGGAGAAGCTCCAGAAGCCCCATACCTGCTCAAGGTGCCTCTGATGTCCTGGAAGAAAGAGAGGGAAGAGGAGACTCAGCGAACGGGTCTTGGCAGCAGAACATCTACTGAAACCTCAACAGCACGGCCGTGGCTTTGGAGCAGAGCACAGCCCGGGTTTGGCTCCGTCATGGGGCAGCCCCCAGAGCCAGAAGATAGCCTGGACTCAGGTGGGGACGACCTGGCTCCATTCCCTTCTCCCTCACCTGCAGGAATGTTCTTGCTGGTTGCTGACACTTCTCCTCCATCTCCTGGATCAAGGTATCCAGACGGGAGATCTCCTTTGTCAGGCTAGTGATGTTTTCTTCCTGCATTTTCTCTATGTCCCTCTCCAGGTCCCCCAGCTGAGCCAGCAGATGACGGGCATGGTCCTCCAGGAAGAGCCGCAACCCTTCGAACTTGGAGAAAACCCTCTGCCGCTCGGCTTCGGTCTTCTCCTGCGAGGAGGGGACGCAAGAAGGGAAGAGGAGGGTGGAGAAGGAGGCAACGAAGTCCCACACGTGCCAGCGACCGCACGCTTCCAAAGAGTCGGCGTCTCGAGCATCCAATACCCTTTTTCTATATAAATGTTTCGCTTTGCATTCAGCGGTTGAGCCCCCGTGGTGCTCCAGGCTCTGCCCGTTATTTTTTTCCTACGATGCAGCAACGTTGGGCAGCGTTTGGTTCGCCGCCTGGAAAGGGACCCCAGCCCCAAGGCAGAGCAGGACCATCTCCCACACAGCATCTCGTCTAAACCCAAAGAGAGACATCCAGACCCCCACCCCTCCTCATAAAAAAACCCCCAACATTTACCAGATATTCCCAGCTTCTCCTCATTTCAGCCTCTCGGAACCCCAGGAGTTTGTCTCTGTCTTCCTTCAGGGCTTGCAGATGAGCCTGGATGTGTCCCTAAGGGGGAAAAAAAAAAAAGACCCCACGTCTCTGGAGATTCAGGCAGCCAAAACCAAACACTCCAGGGAAGGGATTGCACTGCGGTCAGCTCCAGAGCTGCTCCTTGTGTCCCTCTTGGTCCAGAAGGATGCTGGGCTTAAGACCTGGGAGAGCTTTAAGTGGAAATAAGTGCCACATGGTGGGAAAAGCTTTCTGCACCGGCCCTTGCCTGTGTTGGATCTTTTCTCTGAGCCGGTTTAACTGGCTGACGCAGCAGGAAAATATCCCCTGGTTTTGTTGGCCTGTGTTCCTGCTGGTTTAGAGAGCATCTCGGGATCAGCAGGCACCCGGTAAGCACCGGAGCTGGGCAAAAGCTCGGCTTCTGCAGCGGGGCAGAGGGGATTAAGACCTCACCCCTCCGGCCACGGAGCGCCCGGTTCTCAGATGAGAGCCGAGACAGCAGAACCGCCGGTGCGTGGCCGATGCTCTCGCTTTGAAACGGGCGGGGGAAAGAGTGGAGGCAAAGACCCAGCGGGGGACAGCGCTTCTGCCCCCAGCCTCCTGCCCTGGCTGGGGGCGAGATGCGTCACGGCCGCGTGCGGGGGGAACGTCGCACCCCGATGGTGCTGGTCTGGGCTCCCAGCGCACATTCAGACGGAAAAAAAAATAAAATAATCCCCTTTACCTTGTATTCCTGGACAGCATCCTGCACGGGAAGCATCGCGTGGGCCCGGTGCGCTCGGGACTCCCGACAGACCACGCAGATGAAAGCTTCGTCGTCTTTGCAGAAGACCTTCAGGGGCTCCCGGTGCTTCTCGCATCCTTCCTCCTCCACCGTCTCCCCTCTGGCCGCCCGCAAACTCAACCGCTTGGCTATTTCCAACACCCGCGCCAGCTCTCGGCTGGGCCGGAGGTTTCTCTCCGCTGCCGTCTCCCGGCACTGCGGGCAGGAGAAACTCGTCGTGGGCCACTCCCAGCAGCGGGTGATGCACGCCCGGCAGAAGTTATGGCCGCAGTGGATGGAGACGGGGTCTCGGAAATACTCGAGGCAGACGGGGCAGGAGGCTTCGCTGGGAAGCTCCGCGGTGGGGCTCGGCGCAGCCATGGGGCCCCCGGCGCGGGACGGCGGCCGCTTTCATTTTCCTCTGAGCGAGGGAAAGGCGTTCCCCTTCCTGCCACCCCCAGGGTGGGCAGAGCCAGAGCTGAGCCTGGGTGGGAAGGGAGAGAGCGGGTGATGGCCAAAGTCCTCCTCGTTGCATCCCCCAGGGTGGCCCCCGTTCCCAAAATCGTTGGTCCCCACGGTCCCTACGGGTTTCCTGGCACCCGCAGCCTGGCGGGGAGGAAGGATGGGGAGAGGGAGCCCCGACAAGTCTGAGCGCCGCATCCTGGGAAGGGGCTGGGCACAGGAGCAAAGAGGATTTGGGGAGGGGGCTTGGCATGGAAAAGGTGGGGATGAACGTCCATGGAAAAGGTGAGGCTCGGGAAGGAGGGTGCAGATCAGCATGGAGGGTAGAGGAGGAGGAATGAAGCCAGAAGGGGGGGGGGGGGGGGGGCTGAGGGGCACCCGCGTGGAGCGGGAGAAGGGTCCCAGGATGGGGAGAGGGGCTGGTCCCGGGCGTGGGGCCAGGATCAGTCCTGCCTTTGCAGCAAACGGTCCCCAAGGCGAGGGAAGAGCCGAAAAGGGAGGTAAGAACTGGGTCCCCATCCAGCTCCTCCTCATCCTGGGAAGTTTGCGGCCACCCCACCACCACCCATCTCAAATCCTGCCCCCCCCCCCCCTCCAGCTTCAGGCATTCGACTGCTCCCACCTTTTGCCTTGCAAATCAGGATCAATCCCCAAGTCCTGGATTTCTCCAGGCACTGACAGACGCCGGCACCCCAGGGATCCCATTCCCAGCACAAAAGGGGCTGGATGCCCCAGCCGGGAGCAACCTCATCCACTTGCTCCCTGCTGGGAAGAGTCGCACTCAGCCCTTACAACCCTCTGGGAAAACCTTGTCTGCACCGGGGGGGGGGTTGAACCTCTTTAGCATTTGAGCCACCCTTTTGAAGGGACCCTTTTGCAGCTTTGGCTGTCACCCCTTCGGCACAGTCAGGTATCAACCACGCCGAAAGCAAATCGTTCCTTTCCCAATAAACCTATTTTTCAGTCCAAACAGTTTCCTCAGCTGGCCGGTGCCCTGAAAACAAGACCTGCGGGGGGGAAAAATCCCCACCTCTTTCCCAGGTCTGTGTTTATTTTATGACCCTGAAACTCTGGGGAAAGGGGGCAGAGGCAAAACCAGGCGGTGCAAAGAAAGGAGAAAACTGAGGCAGGGTGGGGCGTGCCCGACGGCTCATTGCCCCCAGCCCCCTATCTATACCTTGGAGCAATTAAGCAGAACCCCACAGGAAAAAAAAACCCAACCCAACCAACCTTTGATCACCACTTTTCTTTCTCCTCTTACTGGGAGGCATTGAGCGAATGTCTTCCTCCCCTTCAAAACAGAGCCTCCAGCTCCCCCTCGAGAGCACACTCACTAATAGTCCCTGTTGATTACACGCAGCCAATTAAGGGCTGGTTGGGAGAGGGGTGTCATTACTTTTAGCCCGTCTCATGCCCAACCCCGGTTACTGCGTGGGCGGCTGTAACGCAAGGCTTTAGCCGTAAAATAAAACCCAACCCCGCACCAAACCCACCCTGAGGAGCCGAGCCAGGTTGTCCACAGTCAAACCAAGCCTTCGGTGAGTTTTGCCTTAAGGTTTAGGTTTGGTATTGAGGGAGGTGGACGCACCCAAGCACCCCGCGGTTCCCTTCTCTACGGCTTGTTGCCACTCAAGGTCAAGTCCAGCGTCACCCAGACGCGGCAAGCGAGGCTTCGCCCGCTTCTCAGTCTCTCCCGCGGCATACACATCCCTCACCCCGATCTCCCCCACACCGATGATGGGGTCAAGCACCCTCCCACCACACACACCCCTACGTCTTCTCCATCCTGGGAGAGACACCACCAAACCTCTGCTGAAGTTTCACCGGGGATGAAACTTCCTCACTGAGGGCACGGGAGCAGTTAACGGTGAGGGGCTGGATCAGCAGAGCCCACAGCCAGGCCTGGATGCTCCTCCAAAGCAGCTTGTACCCCAAGACTGAGCTTAAATAGAGCCCGGGGCCATGGGCAGGGGTGGGGGGGGGCCCAGGTGGGGCTGCTTAGGGCCGTTAATGCTCATCCGTGTCCCCAGGGGGTGGCAACACCAACTGGCTGGGTTTGGAGATGCTTTTCCGTGCGGGGCTGGGTTTGGAGATGCTTCTCCGTGCGGGGCTGGGTTTGGAGATGCTTTTCCGTGCGGGTCAAGCTCTGCTTCAAGCCCCACGGAGGCACAGCGAAGAGCAAAAGCTGCTGCAGGCTGGGAGGTTACGCTGATGAAGTGACTCGGGGAGGAAACGGTGGGGTTTTTGGCGCTGGGGCAGAGGAGGGGGAAGAGCAGGCGAGGAAGCAACGTCCTAAAGGCAAAAGTCAAAGTCCATTTGGACGGGTACCCCCGGGGGTGTCCATCACAACGCTGCACGTCTCGTTCCCCACTAAACCAACCCTTAACTCCAGAGGAACAACAAAAAACGACCCAACCCCAACCACAAAAGGCGCCTCGAGTGTGAAGCCGCGCCGCGGGTTTCGGTCTGAGCGTTCGTGTGCACCGAGCTCCGCACCGGAAAATCGTGACACATCCCCACCCCCCCCCCCCCACCCCCCCGCCAAAAAAAACCCCACCCCGCTCGCAAACAAATAACATCGGATGCGTTATCTACTGATGTTCTCAGAAAATGCGTCCCTTCGTTACCCAGCCTCAGCCCCACGCAGTCCCGCTCGCTTCGGCACGTAAAGGGCTTCGGACCGGGAGCAGCTCTCCCGTGGGCCACACGGCCCACGGGATTGAGGGATTTAGGGGTTTCTTCCCTAAAAGGAAGAATAATGCTGTCGCTGTCGCTCCAGGAGAGCGGCGGAGGGGAGGAGGGCGTTCTACCGCTTTGGTGTTACGAGCCCCGGTTTGGCACGAGGTCTTGGTGGGTTTGGGGGCCCGTGGCTACAGCCTGAGGCGCGGGGCTTTGCAGGAAAACCGGGGGCGCCGAGGCTTTGCAGGAAAACCGTCGCACGACAAGCGAGGGCAAGCTCATGGGAGGCAGCGGGGGCGGGGGGGGGGGGGGAGCACCGCTGTGCAGGCGGAGACCCAACCGACCGTGCAAGGTCAGCGCAGCTGGAGTAGGGTGACACTGAAAATCGAAACGCAGCCGTGGGAGGGTGGATTTCCATTGCTGGAAGGACATTCCTGCAATGTCACCTTTCCCCACGCCCCCCCTCCCCTAAAACGCAGCGGCTGAAGGAAGGTCTCCTGCAGTGCGGTGGCATCTTGGGTGAGGGAGAAGCCGCTTCGGAGCAGGTTGAGGGAGGGGTACGGCTGGTCGTGAAGTTATTTCGCCTCTGTAGATGAAAAATGGGAGAAAGCCCCCTCCTTAATTGCGGGCGAGCTGGGAAGAAAAGGAAAAATTAAAGGCAGGAGGGTGCGTGGTGATCGGCTGCTGCTTGACTCAGCCCTGAACCACGAAGGAAATGCCACCCCGGTTAAAAGGAGAATCGAAAGCAACAGTAAAAGTATTTATAGCTGCACGTACACACGCAGAAAGGAGGACGCTGGCAGGACGGCGGGGAAGGCGGCGGTTAGATATGCTAAATAACAAAGAGCTGAAATGAGCAGCGAAGGATGCGTGTCGGCGGCTCGACTTGAAGAAGGGAGACTTTTTCAGGGCCAGAGGGCTTGCTCAAGCTCTATTGCCGCGGCCGTGCCCTTCAATTAACAAATTAAAAGCGTGTTCGTTAACGAGCGATGAAAGCAGGGTGGTTTCTGGGTGCCGGACCCCACGGGGAGGCTCGGGGCAGGGGCTACTTCTCAGTTTGCCTGGGTGGTTTTTTCGGGGGGTGAGGGAGGGTGATCCCCGCGCTGCGGGTGGATCTCTAACAAGCCGGGAAGCGACGAGGGATGTTTGTTTTCCATTTGATCTCTTTTCAACCCGGCGGGGTCCCTGGGGAAAGGGGGATTCTCCCTTCCCCTCCGCGGCTGCTCAGCGCAGCGTTTCGCCCGGCAGCGGCCGCGACCCGGAGAAAAACTGGTGGCGTCTCAGCGGCGAAAAGCCGCCGCCGCCGCTCGCTTTCACCTCCCTCAGGGCCCGAGACACCTGCAGGAAGGGGAACAGCCAACGGGCAAGAGCAGCCGGAGCGGAAAACGAAAGCCGCCCCGCCACCCTCGCCGCCGAGACCATGGCTGCGGACAGCCCTGCCCAAAGTTTCCGCGACGAAGCCTCCTGCTCCATCTGCACGGGCTTCTTCCGAGACCCCGTCTCCATCCACTGCGGGCACAACTTCTGCCGGGCGTGCATCACCCGCTGCTGGGAGGAAACCGAGGAGAATTTCGCCTGCCCGCGGTGCAAAGAGACGGCGCCGCAGAGAAACCTGAGGCCCAACCGGGAGCTGGCAAAAATCATCGAGATCGCCAAGCGGCTGAGCCTGCGGGCAGCCAGAGGAGGGGCAGGGGGGCAGAGGCTGTGCGAGAAGCACCAGGAGGCTCTGAAACTCTTCTGCGAGGAGGACCAGACCCCCATCTGCCTGGTGTGCAGGGAGTCCCAGGCTCACCGGGTCCACGCCGTGGTCCCCGTCGAGGAGGCTGCGGAGGAGCACAAGGTGGGAGATCTCCGTGCAGTGGCGGGTGTGGGGACGAGGGAGGAAGGAGGGGTCCGCGTCGGGGAGCTGCCCTCTGCTTGCAGACGTCTGGATTTGAACCCTTTTGGGTCTGCTTTCTGCGTCGTGGCTTTACAGCCACCCCCACCCTGCCTGCTCTGTGCTCCCCCTTGCTTGCATTGCTGGTCACCCCGGCTGGCATTTCCATACCACCGCGGTGTCCTCGTAGGAACGATGCTGGAAAGGAGCCCAGGAGATCGTCTAACCCCGCCTCCTGCCCGAAGCGGGGTCAGCTACGCTGTCTCGGACGTTTGGGGTGCAGGAGATGCTGCACGCCGATGTAGGGGACAGAATCTGGTCAGCGCTGAGCGCAGGCTGAACCTGAGCAGGGGCCAGCAGGGTCTCCCCGATCGATTCAAGCCCCTTTTCTGCTGATTTGGTCCTTTGCCTGAGCCTTTTCCAATCCGTGCTGTGAATTTCACCCTGGTTGTTGGAGAAAGCAACTCGTTCTGGCCGCCCTGCCCTTCCAGAAATCAGGGTTTATGATTTCCCAGAGACAGATTATCATGTTATTAAGCAGGGAAGAATCTGAGTTTGTAGGAGATAAACCTGGATAGGCGGGATGAGGGTAGAGGGATGGACCAGCTAGAGGAAGAAAATGCGCCAACAAGGTGTTTCTTGTCCGCTCAGGAGAAATTCCAGGCTCACGTGCAGATCCTGAAGGAGAGGAGAGAAAAGCTGCAGGGGCTGAAAACGGCCGAGGAAGGGAAAAGCCGGGACTTCCTCGTAAGTGCCTGTCCCTGGGTGGTGATGGGTTTCTCCCTTCCCTTTCGGTTGTCCCTCTGGCCATGGCGATGGGATGTGGAGGCACGAGACGTGCCATGGCCACGGATCGCGTCTCCACGGGCCCTTGCACGTGCACGGGAAGGTACTCTCTGCTGGGGTAAGTCCTGGGCAGTGCTGACAGCCTGTCCCCAGCGCAGATTAAAGAACATCCCCTTTTCCCCCCAAGTCTCCTGCTCCTTGTTCGTCTTCGCAGGCCAGGAGCATGCGTTGGATTTTGCCGGGTTGTTGTTGATCTTTTTCTTCCTCGGTTTGCTCACAAGTGGGGCGCGCTCCCAGATTCTCCCTGTTAATACGTACAGAAAATGGGAATTGCCCAATTGCTTCTTTCTTGCCTTGTTTTCCCTTTCCCCGACCTCTTTCGCCGACTAATCCGTTTATGGTTTTATTTCATATCTTCCCTTCTTGTTTAAAGGTCTGGAACGTTTCAGGTACAAAGATTACAGTCTGTGGGAAACGTCCTTTGCCAGCAAGTTCAGCCCAGAAGTGGCAAAAATGACGTCTTAATTATTCCTCTGCTCTGCCACAGGCGCTGGAATTTATGGCTGCTTGATAAGTCACCGCATTAAATCAGCTCCGCTGCGATTTTTCTTGACCATTTCTGTCTCCAGCCCTGCCTCTCCCTCGCCTGCGTCGGTTCTCGTTGCAGGAACAAGTGGAAAAGGAGAGGCAGAAGGTTGTGTCTGAAGTCAAGGAGCTCCACCAGTTCGTGGAGGGACAGGAACGTCTCCTCTTGGACCGGCTGGCAAAGCTGGACCAGGAGATCATGAGGAGAGAGGAGGAGAGCATCAACAGGCTCTTGGAGGAGATCTCCTCCGTCAGCGAGCAGATCCGTGAGCTGGAGGAGAAGTGTCAGCAGCCAGCGTGTGAATTCCTGCAGGTGAGACCTCGGGCCCCTCCGAAGCCCGTTGGCCCTGAACACCACCGGTGTCGCCAGTCCAGGAGTCTAATCCATTCTAAACGCTCCTTTCAAAATGTATCTTTCAAAGCTTTTTTAAAAAAATTCAATTATTTTCTTCAATGACCACAAGCATGGCCCAACCGTCCACTTGAACATCTTAAACCAACCACAGTCTGCTTCAGTCACGGTGTGTTTACACGGCTGTGGGATTCACCCGCCTGGTTGTACACGCCCACACCCAAACCCATCGTCCCGGTTCCTTCATGCGCGGCGGAGGAACGGCAGGCCCCCGCCTCGTCCTTAGGCAGTCACCCAAACCCATCGCCCGGGCCCACCTCCAAGCTCTGGTTGACTCCAGACCTAAAACGTTCAAATGCGCGGCAGCAGCGGCGTGCACCAGCAGCAGTAACGCCCGTCCTGGGAGAGCAGGGACGCGGGAGGCGGGGAACGACAACAAGCGGCTCGTTAAGCGGCGTTGCCGTGACCTCGCCGAACTCCCCAGCGGATCTGCAAACACTGTGCAGGCAGATCGCTGCTTGGGGACTCGTTTTAGACCCGCCACTTAGGCAGAGCAGTGCCTTGAGCTGCCCGAGGCCACCCCACAGCCCTGCGGTAGCTGCTTGTGGTTTATTCTCAGCCTGACCTTGGCCTCACCTAATGCTCCTTCTCTCATCTTTCCCTTGTAGGACAGCAGAAACATCCTGAGCAGGTTTGCGGCTCCTTTCACGTGTTCTTGTGGCGTTAACGTTGTCTGTCTCTACCGTGGTGACACTGATGGGCTCCGAAACCCCAGCCACTCATGGTCCCAGGGTGCTAGGGACTGTGGAGTTGTACAGGAGACAACTAGGCTGCTGCAAAAGGTCCAAGTAGGATGCTGAAGAGCAGGGAAAGGTATCAGATGGGACAATGGTACCTCCAGCTCTGCTGCAGCTTCTTCTCTATAGTCCGCCCAAACCTGCCTATTCCTGGAGGGCCGAGCTTCGCTCCCGGCCCTCGTGAGCCCACCAAAAATAACAAGCCAGCCGCTAAAAACACGCGGAAGTTTAAACGCTAAGGAGGGCAGCCGGGTGGAAGGGAATCCAGTATGAACGTCCACCACCCCTATAACCGACCTCTTCGTGTCCTCTTTGGACGTGGATCGAGAAGGTGGGTTATTGGAAGGACAAAAGCGGGCGAGGAAAGGCATTTTTTGTTGCCTGCATTTCCCTTGGTGCGGGGCGCTACTGGTCACGGCAGAAAGCCTTGAATATCCAGGGACTCTTCACCGGTGTGTGGGAACAAACCAGGGGCGTACCCTGGGCCAGCAAACCCCTCTCCAGGACCTCGTTACCGAGCGCCCCAGGACCGAGCCTTCGCTCTAGTCCTGCTGTGACTCGTTTCTTTAGAAGAAATCCCGGCTGAAAGTCGGTCAGTGCATAATGGCAATTACGAGTGAAGGAAGTGCTATTAGAAAGGTCTTCCTTCTTTCCAGGCTTGAGAAGGACGGTGCCCAGAAGCCAGCGGAGACGTCGCCCGGGCTGGGAGAGGAACCCACCGGTGTTCCTCAGAAAAGTATTGCCCTCAAAGAGATGCTGATGAAATTTCAAGGTACAGGGAAACCGGGGAGGAGAGGGTTTGAGGGTGCGCTGGGTCTCTCTGCCGCAGGTGTAAGGAAGGAGGTCTCGGCTAGGTAGGAAGGGTCCTGGTGAAATGCTGTGGAGAGATATTTCCGACACGCCCTGCAGAGCTGTAGCCGTATTAGCGTAGCAAGAAGCAATTCCTCCGGTTGATTACGTGAGAGCGGGCGAGTTTGCCTCCCAGCAGAGCTCGGGGAGCACGGTACGAGTCGGGGTGCTGCGGGACCTCACGGAGGGTCGGCGTCACCTTTGGAAATCACCTCTCTGAATGAAACCAAAGGTGAAAATTGCAAATATTTCCACGTGGGGAATTCAAAAGGAGAGTCGTGGGACACCTTCCCTCTTTTCAATGGCCTGGAGACTCCCAGCAGCAACAGCCACGCTTCAAGGCCTTATTTTTACTCTAAATCAAGTTCCCTTCATGCAGCCGTCTTTTCTGCTCTTCTGATGCTGCTTGTGGGCACAAAACCGTTCCTGCTCTGCTCCAGCGAACTGGGAGCTGGAGCATCCCAAGGTCGAGCTGAAGCATCCCAAGGTCGAGCTTGGATGGGGAAAAACGTGCCCCTAAAGCCCTCGAGGAGCGAGCTGTACCTGTGATGCTCGTCTTCTCTCTGTCCCCAGTGAGTCTGACGCTGGACCCAGAGACGGCGCATCCCCGGCTCGTCCTGTCCGAGGACCGCAAGCGCGTGCGGTGGGAAGACACCCGCCAGCCCGTACCCGACAACCCCAAGCGCTTCGACTCGTCTCGCTGCGTCTTGGGCTGCGAGGGTTTCAGCGCGGGGAGGCATTACTGGGAGGTGGAGGTGGGCGATGGGGAAGCCTGGGCTGTTGGGGTGGCCAAGGAGTCGGTGAGGAGGAAGGGACGGATCAGCGTCAACCCCAAGGTGGGGATCTGGGCGGTGGGGCAGTGTGGGAGCCAGTACCAGGCTCTCACCTCTCCTACCATCCCCATCTCCCTGCTCGCTGCCCCCAAGGTCATCGGGATTTACCTGGACTACGAGGCGGGGCGAGTGGCATTTTTTGACTCGAAAAACGAGGCGCCGATCTTCACCTACCCCCCGACATCCTTTGCGGGGGAGCAAATCCTCCCCCTGCTCTGCCTGGGGAGGGGGTGCCAGTTCACGCTCTCCCCCTGACGCCCCCCCATGGGACAAGCATCCGCTCGAGTCTCCCTTGACGGGGTCTTGGGAGACCGCGGGGGCTCATCACCCCAGAGATGGCTTTTGGGACCATGAAGAATGCGCTGTCTGGGATGGAAAATACTCCTTTTTCCATCGTTCACGTCAACACGGAGCATCGGTTCGCTCAGAGCTTGTATGGGAGAGGAGCTGCCCTGCTCCTCCAAAAACCCCTGCCGTTTGGAGACGCTGCCCTGGCGCATCCACGCCCATAAACCCTTTCCAAAAACCCCTCTGTCGCAGGACAGGGACAGAGCTGAGCCGAACAAACGCTGAGCCCCCCCTCCACCCTCTCCGACTGACCCTGCATCCCTGCTGCTTGCTGGACCCTTTATTTTTTGGGGCCCACTGAGCTTTTCCGCTCTGCGACTGAGCGTGGATGCTGCGGACGACGATGCAGAAGCCCGGAGGACTTCGTGACGGCGTCGAGTTTGACGTGGTCTCTGACAAGGTGGTAATAATCTAATCCAAGGGTGAGACAGCCAAGACCTGATCTGGTGGGGGGTGGGGGTGGTGTACTTTGAATCGCCAAAAGTACCTGCATCCCTGGGAGGGAACTCGCGTCAGATCGGTGCTTGATGCTGCGTGATGTCCACACCTTTGGACGTTGTAAGGACTCACCTTCTTCATGCGCAACCGTCAAGGCTACGATCCCTCCAGGGTCAGCGGGGAAGGTGGCAAATTGTAATTAATTTCATCTAGAAACAGCTCGAAAAGTGAGAGTGTTTACTTCTCTACTCTGACTACAGAGGGAGCCCAGATCGACGAGACGGCGCGGAGACACGTCTCCTGTAGATGCCTAAAACCGGGAGAAATAAATCCTTCCCAAGGCAGGGCTGGCTTTAACCTCTTACTGAGCAAAAGCCTCGGGCTGAGCTGTTGGCTAATGAATATCTGGGGGCGTAAGGAGGAACCCAGGAGGGACGAAGGGTGCTCACGGGAGCGTTTCCCAGTGGGTGGAGGCAGTGTTTTCAGAGATCCAAACGGGTTGTGCCTTCAATCGCTTGAAAAGCTTCTTCTGCCTCAGCTGCCAAATGCAAAATACAGAAATAGTAAGAAACTGCCTCCTTCGCAGCCTGGGGTCGTGGTTGTTTTTGTCGTTTTGTGGTGGTTTTGTTGTTTTGCGGTTGTTTTGTCCTGGCGCTTCAAGGGAAGCGAATGGGAACCTCCGCGAAACCCCCAGCTGGGCAGAGCAAGGTCTTCTGCTAGCGATCACCACTTCTGCTCAAAATCCCAAGAGTTTCAGCCTTGAAGTCCTAGTTAGGAGCCAAAATGCATTTCAGGAGCTTGGCCCCAGGTGATTGCAGACGTTCTCGCAGGCCTCCACGCACCCGGGGGTACGCAAAACCCTTCTGGGAGCTGCCGCGCGCCCCGGAATTAATGATTTTTCGCACGCCGAGAACGGCCCCGCTCGCTCGCTTTGCCTCTGCGGGAGAATCCGCAGCGGGAGCGGCACAGCCAGCGCTTCTCGTCACGCGACGGCGAAGCGGTGCGCCCCAGGGAGAGCACGGCCGGCACGAGCCTCTCCAAACTGGTTCCCAGTAACAAGCTGCGTGCGAGGGGAGCGAGGGGTGGTTCTTGCTTCCTTTGCCCCCAAGAAACGCTTGGGTGTGGGTGAATCTGATCGCCGGCCGGGTGGGAAATGCCGCCGTGTGGCGGGGGACGGCCGTGGGCTGGGTGCTGGGGCAACCCTTCTGCCTGAGCTGCAGCGAGGAGGGGGCGAGGTGGAGGGGGCGGTGAGGGCAGGGTGAAAAAGTGGCAATAAACGGGAAATAGATCCAAAAAATCACGGTACTTGATGCTGCCTGCAATCCAGCAGCGCGGAGAGCCTTATAAGCGGGCTCCCTGGTGGTCTAGTGGTTAGGATTCGGCGCTCTCACCGCCGCGGCCCGGGTTCGATTCCCGGTCAGGGAAGAGTCTATTTTCTCCCTAGCAGAGATTTTTTTGGTGTGTCTGGGGTAAAAAAGCCTTCCACATTATAAAAAGACGCCCCCTCCCCGCCATTCCTTACCGCCTCTTTTTGTTCCTG
Source organism: Leptosomus discolor (assembly GCF_034619465.1). NCBI lineage: Eukaryota > Metazoa > Chordata > Aves > Leptosomiformes > Leptosomidae > Leptosomus > Leptosomus discolor. The sequence continues at coordinate 93,242 of NW_028237902.1, forward strand.
TACCGCCCCCGGCAGGATGTCCCCTCCCGCCTGACACAGCCAGCCCGGCAGCCCCAAAGCCGCTTGGGGGCTTGCTGCAGCCCCTCTTTTATTTAGCAATGGGTATTATTTTCCTTTCTGTCCCTCCCCCTCCCCCTTCCCCTCCCCCTCCCCCTCCCCCTTCCCCTTCCCCTTCCCCTTCCCCTTCCCCTTCCCCTTCCCCTTCCCCTTCCCCTTCCCCTTCCCCTTCCCCTTCCCCTCCCCCTCCCCCTTCCCCTTCCCCTTCCCCTTCCCCTTCCCCTTCCCCTTCCCCTTCCCCTTCCCCTTCCCCTCCCCCTTCCCCTTCCCCTTCCCCTCCCCCTTCCCCTTCCCCTTCTCCCCTTTTCTATTTAGAACTTTTATTGAATATGGGTAGCAGCGAGAATTATTTATCCAAACCCTGCAAAAACCTGGGAGAAATTGGAAAGGCAGCATTTTCGCAAAGAATAAGAAAAAAAACAAAAAAGAGGAATTAGGAAAAAGAGAGCACTCCCCCCCAAAGGGGGACAATCAAAGAAAAAGAAAAAAAAAAAAAAAGCCCGCGTGTTTCTGCCCGGTTTCGAACCGGGGACCTTTCGCGTGTGAGGCGAACGTGATAACCACTACACTACAGAAACGCCGCCGTGCGCGAGCCCCTGCCTGCCCGCGCCCTGCCCGCGCCCTCTGCGCTGCCCAAATCGGGCTCCAGAGCCTCCAAACCTCCCTGCCAAACCGCAGTTTTGGGGGCCGTTCTGCTGATTTCAAGGAAACAAGCTGGTTTCGGGAAAGAAAGAAAAAAAAAAAAAAAGAAAAAGGAAAAAAAAGCGCCTGAATTCGATGAAAATGTAAAGCGAAACCCGCCCTTCCCCGCTCCGCGGTGGGGGGAAAACGCCGATTTGATTTATTTCTGCCCTGCAGTCACACAGCGCCGGGGGGGGGGGGGGGGGGGGGGGGGTCGGCCGGAGGGAGCGGCGCAAAGGGGTAAAATGAACTTTTTTGGTAGGAATGAGCCCCAAAAGCAAAAGGGGAACCTGTCAGGAGTGGGATTTGAACCCACGCCTCCACGCGGAGACCAGAACCCCCAGCTGCGGGAAGGCACCGCCTTGAGTCTGGCGCCTTAGACCACTCGGCCATCCTGACAGTGACGGAAAGGCCTCAAAACCCGGAATTTAGCGGTGCCAGAAAGTGAAGGTTTGGGGTTGATTTTTGGTTTGTTTTACCGTAATCATGCTTTTTCTCCTTTTGATTTTCTAGTGATTACGGTTTTTTTCTTTTATTTTTTCTTCTGGTTTTATGGCGATCAGGTTTTTTTCCTTCTTTTTTCTTTCGGTTTAATGATGATTGTGGGTTTTTTCTTTTTTTTTCTTTTGTTTTTATGGTGATTACGACTTTTTCTTTTTTTTCCACGGTGATTATGGCTTTTTCTTTTTTTCCACGGTGATGACAACTTTCTCTTTTTTTTTTTTTTTTTTCCGCATGGTGCTTACGTTTTTTTACTTTTTCTTCCTTGGGGTTTCACGGTGATTAGCAGCGAGGGAAGACTGAAAAATCGGGAATTTGGCAGCGCGGGAAAAAGGTAACGCGCCCAACGTGGGGCTCGAACCCACGACCCTGAGATTAAGAGTCTCATGCTCTACCGACTGAGCTAGCCGGGCTCCGGGAAAACACCTTTCTACCCTCATTTTGCTGCCGCATTCTGGTGCTTTCAGCCCCTCTTTCCTACCCGTGCTCGGACCGCGAGGGAGGCGACCCCCCCTCGCAGCAGAGTTTAGGGGTTTTTTTTTGGAAAAGCTGAAAAAACCCTCCCCGCCCATGTCCCGCCGTGCAATTTATGCAAAATCATGCGATTTTTGGTCCTGTAATTAAAAGCGCTATGAAACGCATTGGATAGACAACAGCGACAGGAGCAAGAGGGCGAAATTCTGGATGAATTCCCTAGAAAAACTTTCCAACACTCGTATTCTGGTAAAAAGTGGGGTCAAAAGTAGCAATGGAGCCCCAAAAATACACGCGGCGGGTTTCTGTAGTGTAGTGGTTATCACGTTCGCCTCACACGCGAAAGGTCCCCGGTTCGAAACCGGGCAGAAACAGCCCCCAAACTCACTGTTTTCGCTCATTTTCCTAAAATTTTAAAAATTACTATTTTCACTCCTTTTCCTAAACTTTGTGGATCAATATTCCTCCCAAACCCGGAACGGCCGCCGTTGCAAAAGCAGCTTTTTACGGCACAAGTTGCAGGTGGGGTTTGGTTTGAGCCTCCGCATCTTCCCTGGGGACGTGGTGACAAGGGGGGCAGGGGGTTCAGCGCAGCCTGGAGCCTCCCCCCCTCACGGAGGCGTCGCTGCTCCCGTCCCCTGCGCTGGGGAGAAGCGTCCTTTTTGGGTAGGAAGGTGCAGGAACCGGTTAAAGTGCCTGTGAAGCCGAAGAACCCCCCGATATGGGGAAGAGGAGCAAACGCTCTCCTAAATTGAGTCCCACCAAACCCCAGGACTATTGTTCTCGCAGAAACAGCTCAAGTGCTGGAATCTTCCACGGATTTGGAATTGCGTGTTGTTTTCTAGAGAAAAGCAGAAAACCGGCAGAGAGGTGGGGAAATTTCTAAATTCACTTTAATTTTACAAAAACCTCGCGTGCTTTTCCCTGACCGGGAATCGAACCCGGGCCGCGGCGGTGAAAGCGCCGAATCCTAGCCACTAGACCACCAGGGAGCCGATACTTGCTTTATTTTTACCAATCTCACCTTTTATCACTTCACGTTTAGCCACACCCCCCCCCCCAAAAGTTGCCGCCTCCCGTCAGCCTGACAGGAGCTGCCTTGCTCCGGCCGCAGAGTTAATAAAAAGCAACAAAAGCAATTTTAAAAAAAAAAAAAAAAACCAAAAAAACAAAAAATACTTGTAAAAATTAATTAAACCAATTTAGGGGCGCGGAAACAGCTCTCCCTGGTGGTCTAGTGGCTAGGATCCGGCGCTTTCACCGCCGTGGCCCGGGTTCGATTCCCGGTCAGGGAAGAAAACTGGTAAATTATATAAAAATAGTTATTTTTTTTTTTCCCCCTCCGGGGTTCCACGGGACTCCCCCCGCCCACCGGTGTTGAGCCACATCCCAAACAAAACGTTTTCTTCCTCAACCCCCCGAGTGTGCATGGCTACCGAAAACGATCTTTTCCCAACGCTGACGCCAAATTTGAGGGAAATTTCGGTAGAAAACGAGGTGGGAGGGGGCGGGGCTGGAGACCTGCGTCCATCCTCTCACGAGGGGGTTACTGCGGTTATACCACGGCGCGTTTCTGTAGTGTAGTGGTTATCACGTTCGCCTAACACGCGAAAGGTCCCTGGTTCGAAACCAGGCAGAAACACCACTTTTGGCTGCTTTAAGCATCACTTTTTTCCCCTGTCTTTTCGTCTTTCTTCCTTTTCTGTTTCTTTGTAAAGCGCCTCTCTTTCTTTTCTTTCTTTTCTTTCTTTTCTTCAGCAAGACAAGCGCAGAGCAAAAGGCCAGAAGGGCCGACAGCGCAGGGAAAACCCAATTTTCCACGCCACGACGCGCGCCTCGGCGCGTAGCTCGCCGTAGATGTACGTGCACGATGTACCTAAAAATGCCCTGATTCTTGCAAAAAATACGCACCCGCACTCGCAACAGCACCGACCCCTTTTCTTCCCTTTCGGGTTTATCGTGGAAGAAACCCAACCCAAAACCAAATCGAGGGAAACGCCCTGATTGGGCCACAAGCCTGTCGTCTCTTGGATGGGGCAGAGGAAGCGAGCGGCTCATTTTTGATTTTTTGGGGTGTGTTTTCCAGAAAAATACGGGGCTGTTCATGCCCGGTTTGGAGCCGAGGACCTTTTGCGCGCGAGGCAAACGTGCAACCGAGTGTGCGAAGCCCTTGCGGGCAGTGGGGCACCTCCGTGCCTTGGGGTGACGCTCCACACGCCAGCCGGTGGGAGAAAATGGTCTCAAAAGAAGCGGTTTTGGGGTCTGGGCTGGGGAGAGCAGCATGGGGGAAGGGGTGTCTTTCCCAGGGGGGTCTGGGGTGCTGGGGAGCACCCAGGGAGGGCAACGGGGTTTGTCCTATTCTGGATTGGGTTCAACGGGGGACCCGCACCCCGTTTCTGTAGTGTAGTGGTTATCACGTTCGCCTCACACGCGAAAGGTCCCCGGTTCGAAACCGGGCAGAAACACGATGTTTTGGGTTTTTTTTTTTTTTTAGAGTTTTTCCCTCCCTCTGGTGCGGATTTGGAAGGAGCCGCGTGGTTCTGCGCGGGGGCGGAGTGTGGCCAAGCGGTGGCCGGCGACCCCTGCTCCTTTTTTTTGGGGGGGGGGGGGGTGTCAGTGTGGGGGAAGCGCCCTGAGGGTGCGCTGTGTCCCTCGGAGAGCATTTTGGGGGGGGGAATTAGGGGGCTGAAGGTTTGTTCCGAATACCCCGACAGAGCCCCCCCCCGAGGCGGAGGATGCGCGGGTTTCTGTAGTGTAGTGGTTATCACGTTCGCCTAACACGCGAAAGGTCCCTGGTTCGAAACCAGGCAGAAACATCATTTTAGGGTTGGGGTTTTTTTCCCCCTTGTCTACCTTTTTCCACCCCTCTCTGCCTTGTGCTTATACAGGACGCCCATGTTCTCTTTGAGATTTAATTTAGCCGTTATTTCGGGGTGGTTTTGAACCTGGGACCAGCCGAGGGGGTGGGGTGGCTGCTTCATCCCGGCACTTTTACACCCATAATTTCTGGGGTTTGCTCTCCCCACGGAGAGGGAGGAATAACTTGCATTTACGCCCCGCTGCTCCGTCAGACCTCATCTCTTCCCATCACCAGCCCGCACAGAGATGGGGAAGACTCTGCGCTGTCGCATCCTGAGCTCACGCGCAGGGATGGACGCTGCGGTGCCCGTGGGGACCACCGGCCCTTCTTCCTGATGTGGGAAGCCCAGCTGCCCAACCGAGGGGGCTAATGAACATTAGCGGCCCTGAACAGCCCCACCTGGGACCCCCCCCTTGCCCCCAAGCTCTATTTAAGCTCGGTCCCGGAGCCTTCAGCCCTTTCTTAAGCTGCCTTGGAGATGCATCCATGGGTGCTGCTAGCCCACCCCGTAGGCTGCATTCCCGGCTTGCCTTCAGCCTCCTGCCTGCAGGCTTCCCTGCTGCCTTCGCTCAGGTACCACAGGGCAGGCCCTGAAGAGAGATCCCAGGGTGGGAATTATGCAGCATCGGGGGTCGTATGCCAACGGGGTAGAGTTTTCCTGCTGCATATCGGTGAAAAACTTGGTGCTGTCCTTGCATGACATTGGTTTTGTTCCTGGTTTTTTGGCGTAAATACTACTTAGATATTTCTCAGCTCTTCCTCTTGCATCTTCACTCTCCCGTGAGGCTTCTCTCTTGCCCAGGTTGAGTTTCTTCCCATGCTCGTCTCGTGGCTCAGCTCCGTTCCTGGGTGTTGTGCCCAAAGAGATGATTCTGTCACGCTCAAGCCCAAGCAACGAGTTTGTTCCCTTCCCCACCCCCCCCACCCCGTTTTGCATTCATTCATCCCACGAATGAGCTGAAAAAATAAGTCTGTGCGGAGGGGGAGACATTGCAGTCATGCGTTCCTGCTTCTGGGTGGAATTATTTGTTCTTGGGACGTGACCTAGAACAGGAGCCAAAATCTCAGGCTCCACATTCAATTAACTCTCTGGAGCACAACTCGCTGTCGTTCCATCCGGGCTTTCCCCTCCTTGCTGCATCCCTGCTGACCTACATCGCCCCGTAGCTTTTGTTAAAGCTCTTTCCTGCTCCTGCTGCCCTTCTTCCAACCCGGCTATGAAGAGCCTGGCAGTGAAAACTGCAGCACTTTTCCTGCTGAACTGTTTTCATCCTCCTCTGGTCTTATTTCTACTCTGCTCGTAGGCGTGTGCCAATATAATGTTACCTGTCCTGTGGCATATTAGGAATCTAAGTGAATCTCCTCTGAAAACGGAGACTTCCCTGTAAAATTAGGATTCTGTGTGCAGTAGCTGGAGAAAGAGGCCTGTGTAAGGACTGAACTGTGCCCAAACGTGCGAAAGATGCCTAAAAATCAGCAAACGATGTGAAACTACCCCCTTGCAGCAACATCATCCTCCACAGCTCTGCCTGGTTTTTTTGCAGAGTTACTGAGATGCTGATAATCTGCTCTTTTTCACCTTTCTATTGCCCCCAAGAAAGGGAGGAACTTGCGGCTTCCGGGGTGTTTTCCACCCAGTTGAATGCGCTGAGATGAATCCAGCGGCTCGCGAGTTGGGGAGACCTTCCAGCAGGCGGGAACCCCACGGGGTGTCCCCAGGAGGAGGCGGACGGGGGGAAAAAAAAGCACTGGGTGGCCGCAAAGCCTTTCTGGGGTAACTCCTGGTGTCCCACGTGTTGGGGAAGCCACCGAGAAGGACCCACGGCTGGAGGGGAGCAGAAGATAAACCCGGGGGTGCGCTGGCTTGGGAGGATGCTGCCGTAAGGGGAGGAGGAGGAGGGAAACACGCTGAGACCTTCCTCCGCATCAAGCACAACCGGAAAACCTTTCGTGACCCAAAATCTGACGTTATATTGGGGAGAAAAAACCGTTTACAGCGTCTCCCTGGTGGTCTAGTGGTTAGGATTCGGCGCTCTCACCGCCGCGGCCCGGGTTCGATTCCCGGTCAGGGAAAGTTAATTTTGACCTTATTTTCTTTTATTCTTTTCAAATTCAGCGGAATCAGCTGCCCAGTGCGGACCGCCCCTCCCCCGCCCGCCCTCCCCCGCTGCCCACCGGCCGCGGAGGGGGGGGGGCACAGTGTGGCTGGAGGGAGACCAAAGGGGACCGGCCACGCCAGCAGCCACAGCAGAAATAAAACCAACTTCCCCAGTTGGGGGCTTTTCTTGCTCTGTTCTCTTTCCCGAGACGAAGCCCCCCCCCCAAATTCCCCCTGCCCCGCTTGTTGCGCTGCCTGTATGTGGTGTGGTGCTCAGAGCTGCACCATCCCCTTTCCGCAGGCAGCCCGGCTAGCTCAGTCGGTAGAGCATGAGACTCTTAATCTCAGGGTCGTGGGTTCGAGCCCCACGTTGGGCGTCGGAACTTTTTCTTCTCCCCCCCGCCGCCACCTCTTCCCAGGGAAAAATTTTGGGGCCGTTTCACGCAGGACTGAGCACCAACGCTGGGAGATGTCCCGGGACAGGGAGGGGAAAGAGCGGCAGCCCCCAACAAATCCAGTGTGCTAGGGGCGTGAGCGTGGCCTTGCCTTTCTCTGGAGGGAGGAATTTTGCTGCTTTCAGCCACCCCCTTCTCTCCAGCGTTTGTGGCTGGTGAAGTTCTCCTTCGAACTCTGGCATTGCAGAGTGATTCCTACTTGCTCTCCTCTCCAGCTGTAACATTGCATTATTTGTTATTGCTTTATGCATCCTTTGAGCCATGAAACCTCTCCAGGCAGGAACTGGATAAATAAATAGGAGGAAATTCAACTCTAGGAGAACAGCAGGGTGTTGTTACCTGCTGTACCGACGTGCTCTCCAGGTGCCTGACAAACCCCAGGAAATCCACCTTCTCCCGTTTACGGCATCAGAGTAACTTGGTGCTCCGAGGAATAAGCATCCTGCTTGTGAAGTCAGGCGCAGAGGTGGAGCTCCGGGGCTTCGTCGCTCTGTTCGCCCGTCTTCAGGGCACGTTGGGTCAGTTTTGTTTGGTCAGGCTTTAATTTGATGGTACGAACCGGGTGGTTTTGTGACAAGCGCAGGAGTGGGAGGTGTTGGCTGGAAGCGAGATGCTGTTGAGATAATGTGAGATAACGCTTCTAAACACGGGGGGGGGACACACACACCTAATACTCTATTTTCTGATGTTTAACGCCACAGATTGAGAGCATCCCCTTGGTTTAGACCAAAGCCTCTTGCTCAACAACAGAGGATGCACCCCATGTCAGAGCAGGGCGAACCGTGCTGTAGAGCAGAGATGAAAACAAGTTGAGCTTTGGACTGGGAAAGCACCACACGGCGCTTCTCTCCAGAGCTATCGGGACCGGGATGTGCATTGAGCTCACGTGAGGATTCAACCCTCTGGGAACTTCCTCCCCTTGCTCTTTGTTTCTGGCTGCCTGGAGGAGTCGAGCTTGGCTTCATGCTTGAGAAAACGCCGGTATCATCGGGTTTTGTGCTGTCAGCAGAAGAACGGTTGCATAAATGTTGTGTTGGGTGGGTGCGGGCGAAGCCGAAGGGCTTGGAAACAGCTTGGAGCACGCAGGTTTCTTAAAACCGTGTCGTAACTGAACAAGTCGCTCCTTAAGGCCGCAGCCCTGCAGCTTAAACCCTCCAGAAGAGATCTGACAGCAGGCACCAGCCTCCCGGCTCTGTTGTGAGCCCCGTTTCTCAAGCACGCGTGGTCCGTGAGTCGTGCTGGTTCTTGGAGCACTTGTTGCGTTAAGCAAACATCCATCCACGGGGGTTGTCGACCGGCTCTCAGCCACCCGTGTCCCGCCAAGGCTTGTTTGCTCCGTGGGGAGCAGCGGAGCGGTGCACGCAGCTCTGCCACCCCTCTGTGTCCCAGAGGAAGCCGCCGACCCCGGTCCGTAGGAGCCTTTGGCTTGAAGGGGTGCGAGAAGAGCGGGTTCTAGCTGTTTCAGGTCCCCTGCACGGAGTAGCTCAGCTGAGGGGGAAAAGCTGGATTAAGAAAATCAAACCAAGAAGAACTCGGGCAAGGAGGGGAGAGAATAGGAAGCGCTGAAACTCTTTTCTCTTGTGTAAAGCCTCGCTTGCAAGCTTAGGAGAAATGAGCTCCGGCATCAGGTGAATGATTCCCAGCCCTCGGGGTTTTGTTGGGTTTTTTTAGTGTCTTCTCTGCTCCATGAGGACCAGCACCCAGTGTGATTAAACACGATGCTGAACAGGGAGAGGGAGGGAGAAGGGAGGTGGGAGGGTTCGGCTTTCGACAGGACCCCGAAATGGGACGAGGCACATCCTCCTACCCCCGTTGTTGGTGCTGTTTGTGGAAGAAAACCCGAATTAGCTCGTCTCAAAAGGCGACTCGTGAAAGTGCTGCCTGCACGAGCAGAGAAGGGCGGCTGTAGGCTTACTCGTAGATCTACAAAACCTGCCTTTTTGGGTCTTTTGTGCAGAGCCAGCCATGGGTTGACTCCAAAGTCACGAAGCGGGACGAAAGGGCCTGAGAGCCTGTAGGCTCCCCCGTGTAATGAATGACGCCGTGTCCTGGAAGGTCCGTCCAGGCTCGGTGAGGAGCCGTGTTTGCCCAGGTGCGAGCAGAAGCATTGTTCCCACCAAACAATAACCCCCCCTCAGCTCTGAGGTCGTTCAGGTCCTGGGTCAGCCCAAGTGCAGGAGAGGAATAAAGGCGGTGGGGACACGTGGCCAGTGGGTGCCCGGACCTTGGAGGGGAAAGCAGAGTCGGGTAAGGGACCCTCTCTTGGAGGGGGGTGGGGGGGGTGTTTTGGGACTTTTCTGTGTCTTCCTTCTGCGTTTTGTATCTGCTGGCACCACCCCAAGACACCCCCTCAAATTTTCCAGGGAAGGGCTTCTGCTTATTTGAGTATTTTTATACTTGTGAAATCGGGCATTTTGCTAAATCAGCACCGAATTCACACTTTCAGCCAGAAAAATAATGGAAACGGGTGTGGCCTCGGTTGCCTGGCTGGCTCGGTTGGCGGAGCGTGAGACTCTGAATCTCAGGGTCAGGGCTTCAAGCCCCACACTGGGTGCCGAGATTTTCTTCCCTTGGTTTGCCCAGATCTGTGTGCCTCCGGGTACGGACGATCACGCTCTAAATGAGAAGTGGAGGCGTCTTGGGAAATAAAGAAATGTGCATTTTTATTTCTTTTCGCGCTCATAAGACCATTTTATCCACTTGGGAGATTTGTGCCTCGAAAGCCTGGCCGTTAAAATTAGCAGCGGAAAGGTGGGGGTGCCTGTATTTCAGCTTTGTAAGGTGCTGGAGGGCTGTCTGATGATGTGCTTCAAGTTTCTCTCTTGCTTTACCCCCAAAGAGGCATCACAAATGTCTGTACTGAGAGGTTTTTACCTGCTTGGTTTTCCTCCTGCTGGAAGGCTGATCACCGAAGAAACTCGTTACAGGGATTAATTAACCACCCGAACCGTTCTCGTTCACAGGTAACCCTGTAGCGGGCTGGGGTGCAGAGCGGAGGTCAGGATCTGTCCTCTTGCCCAAGATGAAGGTGATCCTCATGGGGCTGACCCTTGTCTTGTGCGTCGGAGTCGGTAAGTGGAGGGTCGAGGTTAAAGGGGATCTAACAGAGGGCAGGGGAATACCTGACGGTGGCTGGGAGGGTCTTGCCAAGCTCGCGGCGTCCGCAGCGCTGTCGCTGTGCGAGCTGGGTGTCACCCCCTCTGCGTCCACAGTCAGCAGAGAGAAAATCTCTGCAACCGGTTTCCTCCCAGCCGGAACGAAAAGGGTTTTTCCCTCCACTCGCTTCCCCTGGGGGAGCTACTGAATCCAGAGAGACCTTCTCTGGGCCGGGAGCTTCAGCCGCGGGGTGCTGGATCCCGGGCTAGACGCGCACCTTGCAGCGGACGAACCCCATTTCAGCTGGATGAGCCCCACCCCAGAGCCCACAGCCACATTTACTCTCCGTGGGTCTGTAGCTTGGCTTGTTCACCAAAGGCCGTGTCTGTCTGTCTCGGTCAGGTGTCCGTAGGCATCATTTGCCTCTACAGACGAGGGCTCTCGCTACCAGGTCTGTTAGTGAAGGTGATCCTTGGTCCCTTCCCTGGTGGGCTCCACACCTTCTCTGGGGTCATCCCCGCCAGATCACAGGGGTATTCGAAGCAAAACTCCCCCCGGCTCTGCAGAACGGAGCCCCCAGTTCACGGCCTCTTCTCCGTCTGCTGCAGTCGAGGCGCTCCAATGCAAAGTCTGCAGGTACAAGATCCCCTTCGTTGGATGCTTTCGGGGAGCAAACGAAACGACTTGTGAGCGGAGAGAGAAATGTGCCATCATCAAAACCTCCCTGGGTACGTAGCGGTGGGGAGGGGGCGCCCAGAGCTGTGTTTTCTCTGGTTCAGTGCGGCGTTGTCCTTGTCTCTGGAAAACCGAATGGATGCGGAGAATGAATGAGAATGCGACGACGACCCTGATGTGGGAAAGGGCTGACACAGGGGGCCAGATTCCCTCTCTTGAGAGAGGTTGCCCTACGTGTGGTTTTAAAAAGCCCCTTTTTGGGCAAAAGAGAGCCTCTGTCTCCCAAAGAAGCCACGTGAGCTGCGCCTGTGCGTGCACACGCCTGGTGTAGCTCCGAACCAAACCGAGCGAGGTGTGACTCCGTTTGGGTGCGCTGGTCACGGGGCTCGTTCCTCACGTGGGAAGCTCAAAGCCCGCCGCTGATTTTCGCCGGTGTAGCGCTGCTTCCTTCTAACCCCGCTCCCTCTGTGCCCACCACCCCTGCAGGGAAGGTGACCCTTTATTACCAGCAAGGCTGCACCTCCGCGATGAACTGCGGCCGAGAGCGGGCGTCGGACGCCGAGTCCCGCCTGACGTCCCGCTACTCCTGCTGCGAGACGGACCTCTGCAACGAGGAGTGGGACGAGGACCCCGCGGACTAGCCGGCGGCAGTGGGATCAGGGCTCGCCGGTGGGGTCCGGTCGTTTCGATGCTGTGAGCCCTCAACCCCATCTCGGACGGTGATCGCCCGAAACGAGGAAGGTCGGACCCGCTTTCTCTGAGGGCTCCCCCATGCATCTGGCTTGGGTTTTTTTGTTGTTGTTGTTGTTGTTTCAGCTCTAGCAATAAAACCTGCAGGCTTATAACTGGCAGCTGAATTTGGCTCGTGTGCCTGTTTTCCTCCTCCAGACAGACGCTCCTATTAACGGCTCTTCAGACTCAGCATTCCTGGTGGTCTGGAAGCAGCCCGTGGCCCTGAGCGTAATCCTGCTACTAAAACCCCAAGGGCAAGCCAAGGTGCTTCCCTCTGGTCGCATCCCAATATTTCCTGCAGCGCAGGGCTGGGAACTTTTCACCCAGGGTTGGAAAAGAGAGCGTCAGGGAGCTGCTGGAAGCCAAGAGAAATAAAGGATGTCAGTGTCTAATTGATATTAGGCATTTATTTCACTTGGGCTAACCCAAAATTCCCCTACTAGTCAACAGAAGTTGCCATCCATCTAGTGTAGACAAGAAATGGTCCTTCAGGAGGTACCAAACTCCTGTTGCCGATGTCAGATGAAGCCTAAAGGAACAGCTTGAGCAGTTCAGGACACCTGTGGTTGCCACCCGCAGCACAAAGGCCCCGAAGAGGCGAAGGCGATACGTTACAGGCAGTTCTAAAATAAATGGGCTTTTTTTAAAGCATCACCCATATCTCTGAGGGTGAAACTTCTGTGGTGGGAGGAGAAACCACGAGCATGAAGTGTGGGAACAGTGCAGAGGTGGACGTTCTGCTGTTGTCACTGTCTGCTCTGGGGAAAACGGGTGGTTTGGATTCCTCCTGTCTTACTGCAGCACAAGGGAGGGGGGGGAAGGAAAAGAGGGTTGGTTTTGTCCGAGGCGTTTGTAGCTGGGAAGCTCAGTGCTGCAAGGAGTTATTTAGCTAAATGACTTCATCTTTTTTTTAATGAGGATTTAAAAAAAAAAAGATCTTGCCCGCTGCACTGGGCAGCAGACGGATGTTCCTTTCGACTGTTACCCCCCAGAGGAGTGTGTTTTGCAGGTAAAAGGATGGCTGCGGAGATGCCCACGTGGCTTGGGGTTGTAGGGGCTGCTGCTTTGTGTGGGTACAGGTGTCTTCTGGAGCCAAGTCCAACTTCCAACCTGATTCTGGGAGGAGAGCCCTTCCAGCCGTGGGACCGAGCCCGAATCTCTGTCCACCCAGCCTTGTAGCTGGCTCCAGCTTTGGGGGAAGCGCGGGGAGCTCCGGTGCAGGACAGTGATCGCTCACGCGTGTCCCACCTGCAAGCACCAGCGTGGGGGCTTGAACTTGCTCGGACTCACCTAAAATAGGACAAAACTCCAAAGGATGATCAGCCCCAGGATGCTTTGGCACCAAAACAGAGTCCTGCAAGAAAACATGTTATTAGGGTTGTGTTTTCCTTTTATTTTCCCCCTCCTCCTGGGTGTTTTGGGTGTCCCAGCTTCTCCTTACCGAAACAAGCCACCCGTGGTAGGTGGGAGATGTCCTGTAGGAGATATTTCTGCCCTTCTTTTTGCGTGGTGCTGCCCCAAATAGGGGCTGGGAGGTGAACCATTCCTTGGTGGCTTCGGAGGAGGGATGAAAAGCTACGCTCCTCCCTGAGCCCCCTGCTCCTCTGGGAGGATTGATGGGACATTGGAGAGGGTTAAAGGGCTGCAGAGACCCTGTGGAGAGAGGGTCTGGGCTTGGAGACAGGTGGAGGGAGGTGCTGGAAACGCGATCCTGGCTCTGGGCAGGGAAAAGAGCTTTGGCACAGAGGAGGAGAGCAGAGCCAGAGCCGCTGGGGAGGAGGAGGAGGAGGAGGAGGGAAGGATATCGGTGGGTGCCCAGGATAGATGCAATGGGGGAGGGGAAGGAATGGTAAGTGAGATGGGGGTGGGGGTGGCAGAGGGGACAAACGGGGCAACCGAGGGCTGGGAAGGAGCAGGAGCTTGCACGGCAGCGGAATGTCAGAGGCGTTCAGGGCTCGGGCCGGCTTCCTCCGGCAGAGCGCGGTGGAGCGGCTGCCGCGGGCTGCCTCCCCCTGGGAGCCCTCGGCCGCCGGGCTCACCTCCCGCCTGGCCCCCTCTAGCACCCTCCCGACGCAGAAGGTGGGGCGGTTCGGGAGGATGCCCCTTTCCTACGCCTCGGCTCCGAGGTACGCGGGGGGAAGCCGGGGGCACGGGGAGGGCGGTGGGATGTGCTTGTCCGTCTGTCCGTTGTTTTGGGTCTGTTGTTTTTTCCACTATACCCACCTTGTTCTCCTCCTGCTTTTCCCACTGGGCCGCCCGTTGCTTCTGTCGAGGCGTCTCGCTCTTTTTCTTGGCTGTTTCTGCCTCTCTGGGTTTCTCTCGGGCTCATAGGCCACCGCCGCCTCCTTTCTCTCTGCAGAAATGTGGTGGAAAACCTACGTGTGACGTGGGGAACAAACAAACAAAAAGTAGCTTCTGTTCATTCACGGATCAAGAGAAAAGGAAGGTGGAAGAGAAGGAAATTTCCCTTCCATAAGGAGGGGTGGGCAATGTGTATAAACGTCTGTCAGTGTATGCGAGAAGGGGCGGGTAGATAAATAAGCACAGAGGTGGAACTGGTGGTCTGCAGGAGAATTCCTCTTCCATACCGAGCCGTGTACGTATAAATAGCACATATAGGGATGTATGTGCGTGCGTATATATGGACCTCTATATATGTGGGTCTCTGTGTGAATATATACATATAAATATATCTATATATTCTGCTGTCTGCCTGAGTCACTTGTCCCGTGTTATTTCCGATCACGGAGTAACGGGGGTCGTTGCGAGCGCCTGTGTTTAGATTTTCTTTTCCTGTGGGAAGATGAGGGACTCCTTTCCAAGCCCAGAATTGTTTTCGGACTGACCCGAAACAGCTTGTTTCTGGTCCCAAATGAGCGGGTCTGGATGAGCAGTGGATGGGTGCCTGATGCTCCTGTTTAGCAGACGTTAGAAAAAGCAAATGCCAGGGAAGTTTTGAGGTTACAAAAGCGGTTCAAGTGGAGGACGGATACTCCTCCTCCGTGGTTTTTCCCCAACTGCAGAGGTATTGGGATGAACACAACCCCTAACACGGATTGGAAACCCTTTGCAAACCCCTGGCATCAGGACACCAAGGCTAGTTCTGCTAATATAACTCCTCCAGTCCAGCCTCTGGCGTGGGGACTTGTCTGCCCTTAGCTCCAGACGTCTCCAAGGGAAAGATCTCCACTTGGATGTATCAACCGGGCTGATTTTGAAACCAGGAATTTATGGGATAGGATCACTTGATCTCTTTTCAAGTCCTCATTAGGAGAGGATGAATCACTCTCCAGAAGTGCCTACACTTCTCTGGTGGTGGTGATGTGACACCCAGACCCCCCCGCAAGTAACTAACTGACTGTCACTCACTTTTATCTCTGTTCTCCATAACAAGAGCTCTGGTGATCTGCTCAGGTGGGGACAGCCCTGTCACAGACAAACCCCAGCCCAGGAAGGTCCTTATGTACTAATTATCATTTCCATTTAACACAAGACCTCCAAAGCTGCACACGAAGCTCCCAGAAGACAAAAAGCATTTTCTGAGATGCAGGACCCCCCAGTCCAGAGCTTAATCTTCATGGGTTTTGGAAACTCACCCCTAGATCTTCGTACGGGCTTTCCATCCTTGTGTATTCCCTTTCTCCTGTTGCTTTTTATGGCCCCTGTTGAGTCCTGGAGCTCAACCAAATCGTTTGAGTCCCCACTTGAAGCATCAAGTGTGAAATGGGTCTCGGAGAGCTCAGATGGTTACCTGGCTCGGAGCCTAGAGCGGCTGCTAAACGCAAGCCTGGGGACTCGGGTCTTGCATTTAGCACCAGGTCAGCCAAAAAAGCAACGAGATCCAGATCTGGTGGCCGTATCCCAAACGATTTCCCTTTTCCCACCTCCCTCCTGGAGGAGGAAAAAAAAAAAAAAAAAAAAGAAGTCAGGGAGCCCAGGAATTGTGGGGGAGCACAGGGCAGGGATGTATTCCTGCTTGCTTTTTCTTCCACCTACATGTTGTCCTCTAATGCTGAGGTCTTCGTTACCAGTTTAAAGAAACCGGACACTGCAGGAGTGACCTCGGGCAGCGGGCTCGTTCCTGGAAGAGGAACGCCCACTCGGGGCTGGATGCCAAGCATTCATGTTCCGCATCCAGCCCCGGTGAAATCAGTCCTTGCCCGCAGGAGAGAGGCCATGGCGGCGGTGTTTCTGCCTGGCAATCTCCAGGACGAAGCCACTTGCTCTGTCTGCCTGGAGTTCTTCAAAGACCCCGTGTCCATCGAGTGCGGGCACAACTTCTGCCGGGCGTGCATCATCAAGAGCTGGAAGGACCTGGAGATGGACTTCCCCTGCCCGCAGTGCCGAGAGGTCTTCCAGCAGAAGAGCTTCAGACCCAACAGGCAGCTGGCAAACATGTCCGAGATCATCAGCCAGTTCACCCTCCGCGGGGCCAAGGGTGCCGAGGAGGACGGGCTCTGCGTGAAGCACAGGGAAGCCCTGAAGCTCTACTGCAAGGACGACCGGAGAACCATCTGCGTGGTGTGCGACAGGTCCCGGGAGCACCGCCCGCACGCCGTGGTGCCTGTCGACGAGGCGTCCGAGGAGTACAAGGTACCTGTCTGTCTGTCCACCCTGGAGAAGACAAACACCACCACCACCTCCCTCCCCCCCAGCCCAGGTCTTTCTGCCTCCCGGCCGTGTGCGTTGCGCTGTGTGCTCGAGTCGCCCGGCTTTCCCGTGCTCAACCGCGCCGCAAAGAGCCGGTTGCTGCTTTCCAGCTTTCCAAAGACCTGGGAAACCCATCTCCTCTCCAGACGCGCAAAAACCCTCTGGGGTATTCGTGTCCTCCCCGCAGAGCGTGGGATTAAAGGCAGGGCAGCCGGGAGGCTGCGAGGCGGAGTTCCCCCCGTGCGAGCTCCTGCGAAAGCCCATGGGCTTGAGCCACGCAGGTGTCAAACACCACCCGCGGGCACCTGCCTTACCCGGCAGGTAACCACCGGCGGAGCAAACACCCGCAGCTATTTCAGGTCTGGGCGAGCATCCAAAGACGAATCTCAGCTGATTAAAGCCAGGCTGAGCTTTGCTCGTGCCAAGAGCAAAGGCGGGAGCAGCAGCCGATGGAAACGGGGCTCGTGCCCTCCCCCCGGCGTCCCCCGTCCCCTCTCCTTGTGTTCGCCGCGCGCGTGTGAGCTCGTCGGGGTCCTTGGGGGTTGCAAACGTGGGTGTCTGGGTGAGCAGGGGCAGAGCTGAGCCAGCGGTGAGGGTGCCCCCGTGGTTTTCCTTGCAATGCCGCTTCTCTGTGCGGGCAGAACGATGCAGAGAAGGAAATCGGGTGCAGCGAAAGAAAGAAAGAAAGAAACCCCAGTAATATCTTCTTCCTTTGCTCCTAGGAGAAAATCCAGGGACGCCTGGATTTCCTGAAAAAGGAGAGGCAGGAGCTGCTGGAGTTCAAAGTGAACGACGACAAGAAAACCCAGGAGCTCCTGGTGCGTGCCCGCGATGCGGCGCTCTGCGGTGGTGGGGGCGAGGGCCCAGGTTGGGGTGCGGGGAGGGGGTTAGGACCCACCGAGCCTCCCCACCTCCTCCTTACCGCTGCTCTGCCAGCGCCCGAAAAAGGGAAATGAGGGAAATGGATTTTTTTTTTTTTTTTTCCTCTCCTTCCTTCACCTTCAGGATCGGCCGCTGCCTCAGCAGACCCAAGGGGTGGGTGTCGGAGCGCCCCTGAGAGCTAGGCTGCCTGCAGACCTCTCCTCCGCCCTTCCTCCCTCTTCCTCCTCTTCCTCAGCTAGCTGTCCCTGGGGCAGCAGAAGGCGGCACCGCATTCGCTGCAGGAAAGCCCCCCCCGTCCCCCCCCCTTGCTCATGACACCCCTCCCAGACCATCACCCACCCCCAAGGCAAGTGGCTTTGAGAGGCTCACGTCCCTCCTACCCGGGACGAGCACCATCAGGCCACCTTCAGCGCCTGTTTCTGCTCTACCACCCCTGTGCAACGGGGTTATTGACACAATTTGCTGGATATTTTTTTTTTTTTTTTCCCAGCTGGCAGGGCCTGAAATAGCACCAGCCTGCCAGGAGCCACGGTTTCGTCCGTGGTGCAAAAGGCAGAGCGCGAAGGCCCGTTTTTTTTTGAGGGCGACGTGGACCTGCTGGACCCGTGCTAAAGGGCAGCGTAAGGTGAAGCAACCAAAACAGGTTCAACCTCGTCCCTGTCGCCAAAGGGTGCGTTTTCTGGAGCAAAACATTCCCGTGCTCCCGTGAGGAGGGACTTGTTGGTCTGCTCGTGACGACAACCCGAGTAGGAACCGGGACGCTGGCAGAGCTGATAAACAGGAGATGGCAACAAGGCAGGGACTGGGGGTTCTCTGAGGTTACGGATGCCCCCAGGGAGGGAGAAAAGCTGCTCTGAGTGGGTTCTTCTGCACAACTCCTTCTCCCAGTTCGGGTGGCGGGACCAGCAGATGGTGACAGGGATGGGGGAAAACTCTTGGCCGCCGGTCCCCACCTCTGCTTTGCTGAGCACTGATTAACTCCCCACCACCCCAGGGCAGAAAAAGGAAGCCCTATGTGTCCAGTGTAGAAGAGCAAAACCACCTGAGATCTGCCGTGGAGGTCAGGTGCCTGCCCCAGACGTGGTTTGGTACCTCTTCCCTCCAGAAAAGGGTGTGGGGACACGGCTGCGATAAAGATAAGAGCTGTTTGTGGAGTAACTGCCCATGGATTTTGCTTTCCCATCCTCATCCCTTTCGAGGGCCTTTGTCCAGGCACGCCACATGCAATATTTCCTCACCCTTCCCCAACCCGGTCTCACAAGCAAGCCAGCAGGCAGCAGCAATCGCACCGGCGCGTGCTCCAAGCTCACCAGGTGGGCCCTCTCCACCCCAACATCATCGCACCCGCTTAAAACCCATTTTGCTGCACTTCTTTCCCAGAAAACCATCGAGAACGAGCGGCAGAAGCTGCTCTTGGAATTCGAGAGGCTGCGGCAGTTCCTGCACGACCAGGAGCACATCCTCCTGGGGCAGCTGGAGAAGATGGAGAAGAACATCGCCAAGAGGCAGAACGAGAACATCACCGACCTCTCCAAGGAGATCACGCTCCTCAACAAGCTTATCACGGAGCTAGAGGAGAAAATCCAGCAGCCCATGCTTGAGTTCCTCAAGGTGAGACGTTTGCTATGAAACGAGCCTTCAGGTTTGAGTCATGACCCTTCTTCATCCTTTTTTAATGGGTCCTGTAGAGGTGTTTTGAGGATAAATGTCCTTTTTTTCCCCCCGCTCCGCCTTCAATGAGCGGATGGTGCGCGGCAGTGCCCGAGCGCCCTGAGCTCTGCTACGCCAGCGGTAACACCCAGCAACTCCCTCTGGCTCAGGAACATCCCGAAACAGAGGTGTGCTCTTGATGTTTGACAGCCTCTGATGAATTTTTCTTCCCTGAATATGTCTGGACCTTTCTAGAGCCCATAGATTCCCGTTTCAGGGTGTTCAGAGCTGAATCAGACCTTGCATGAAGAGCCACCGCAGCGGTACCGGCTAGATCCTTAAACCGAGCAACTCCTTCTGCAAATCCCGGTCTTGACGGGCTCCCAGCGCCGAGGGTTTGCGGCAGGCTAGGTCCCAGACGTCCTCTCCTCCAGCTTAAAGGCACTGGTGAGGGCTTAGGGAGGAGTTGGGTGCAGAAGCGCGTGGAGCTGGGCTCAGCGAGGCACGGCTCCTCGCCAGGCTTCGCAGCGGAGTCCTGGCTGCAGAAGGTTGGCCGGGACCTGGAAGCAGAGCTGGGTTTTCAAGTCAAAACGAGCCATTAACCAAGCTGGAAAGTATGAGAGGGAGAGCAGATGGAGTCCAGGTATCGATTGCAGCGCAAAGCAAGAAGCTGGAGCCAACCCAGCGCTCCCTGTTACCCAAACTCTCCTTCGCCGACGAAGTGGGGTCTGAAAAAACAAGCCCGAGCTGCCCAAAACCAAGCAGTCCTGCCCTCCAGCAAAAGGCTAACGGGTGACCTTCTTCTGATTGACAACGTTTTGAGGAAATTAAGCAGCTTGAGCTTCTGGTGTGCGCAGATCTGCCCGGGGTTAAAGTCCCTCCCAGGCAGCGCTGAAAGCACTGTAAATATTTGCAGGTGGTTTCAGTACTTGGCCGTGGGTGAAAACACTTTTCAGCCCTCGCCAAGGCACGCAAAAATAACAATAGGTGATTTTTTTTTAAAAAAAAAAGGCCCCGTTGGAAGCCCTTAGCCAGCTCCAGGGTCCTTTTCCTTACCCTGGGAGGGGGGTAGGCGCTTTGTGTCGCCTTTGAATCGCGTCCAACGCACTCGCCGCGGTTTACGCCCTTCTTTATGTTGTTCAAAAGGCATCAGAAAGGGCAAATAGTGTCAAGGACCGGACTGAGCACGGGTTTCACCTCGGGGAGTTTTCTTCGCGCTGCCACTAGTTGTTGAGGGTATTTTAACCTGTAATTTGCCTCCATAATCCAGCTTTCTTGAGGGCCAGTCGTTTCCACGGTCAGAATATCCATCCCAGGGTGGGATGAATCACCCCTTGGAGGGACCCTAAGCTCTTCTTGGTGGTGACTAGGCCATGGAAGTCCAGATATCGTGGAGACATAGATGTGCAGGTTTAATGCCAGCTTTTCTAGGTGGCCAGGTTATGGCACGCGGTGTCCCTTTGGCTCTTGAAGATGCTCCCAACTCACCTGGGCAGGACCCTGGATAACCTGCCATGCCTTGGGCAAAGGGTTGGATGAGAGACCTCCAAAGGAGGTTGGATGAGAGACCTCCAAAGACGCCTTCCAACCTAAACAACCTCGTGACTCAGTGGGCATAAAGCCGGAATATCGTCTGTAGGGCCATTTGGAAGGCTTGGTCGTGTCCTCCCCCCCCAGAAGCTGATGGGTCTTTAGTTACTGCGGGTGGGTGGGATTTAGTGGGACTGTGGCCTTCCAAGGTGGAAAGCAAACCTTTGAGGCACGGATCCGTGCCTGCTTGTTGCAGCCATGAGGGATGGACCTCCTGATTGGGTTTAAGGAAAGGGAATTGCTCCGGTGCTGCTGGAGCCAGGGCAGACGGAGCGCACGCTGCTGCGTGGGGATTTCACTCGGTCTCTCTTTTTCCTTTCTAGGATGTAATGAACACCATAAGCAGGTACGGAGCGCTGCTTCTCCCCTCCTCTCACGCTTTTTTCCCCCACCAGCACTGTTTAAAGGTCAGTGTTCACAGTCCAGATGCCAGAGGGAGGCACCGGGGCGGACGGAGCTTGCCTCCTACTCGGCGCAAGCCCTGGGTCTCTTCCAGCTTCTTGGAAAACTTAGCGTTACCGCAAAGTCTTTTCCTACCAGGCAGTTCCTTCAAAGGTCAAGTGAGACCAGAGATGCCAAGTCCTCCTGGTACGCAGTTCACCCAGGGCAATGGTTTAGGCACCACTTAAGCTCCGAAAATGACATCGAAGCTGCAGCAGGAACAGCTGAGTGGGGGGAACCCAGCGCAGACACCCTTTCCAACAGCCAGCTGGGGGGGGGTTTGCAAAGTCGACCTGTAAATCCCGGTGTCCTCAGGCCAGGCAGGGTGAAATCCCGGTGTGATCCCCGCCACGTGGCGCTGAGCGCTTGGACAGACCGCCGGTGGGATGGGGCGGGAGCACCGCACGCTGCCAGCTGCGAATGGAGAAGAACGTGGGGGAGCAGCAACAGTTTTCTTATTGTTTTTACTCTTTTTCTTCGCAGAAGCGACGACGTGAAGTGCCAGAAGCCCGTGCCAGTGTGCACGGATATGAAAATGCACGTCTGCAATTTCTCCCTCAAGACCGTCGTCCTTGAGAAAGTCTTGAAGAAATTCAGAGGTGGGTGGAAACGAAACCGGGGCGTTTAAAATAGGCCTGGCCTTTGCCGGGCACCGGGGAAAAGGGATGAGGAGAGGCTGGGGATGCTGCGGATGTCTCGAGGTCCCTTAGCGCGTGCCTGGCCAGCGGCACCGAAATAGGAGCGTAAATTATGTTGGGAAGGACTTCTGGAGGTGCGCAGGAACAGGAGGAGGCTCACCCTGCCGGAGAAGGAGATGGAGGAGGTTTTTGTTTTTTTTTTTTTTTTAAAGAGGGGAAAAACCTGAACCTGGCACATCAGTTTTAGCGCAATAAAACCCGCAATTTCCACACCTCGAGTAGTCTGAGGCTGGGATCAGCCAAGAAGCTTCGCGTTTAAAAAAAAACCCAAAAAAACCCCAACGCCTTGCAGCAACGCAGCAGAGCCACGAGATGGTGCTGGGGGATTTGGAAAGGAACCGAGCACCAGAAAGGGCAGGAAAATCCCTTAAATGCAAACTACGCCCTGGAGCAATAATTGGCCTAAAGGATTGTAGTGCGAGGTTGAAACTCGTAACACAACTGGGAGAGCAAAACATGGCAGGGCGCGATAAATAAGGCTTAAATAAATCCTGCGTTCCATTGATGACCAGAAGCTTTCCTTTTTTTAAATAAAAGTTGAAATACCTTTAGCAGGAATTTCCCCCGTTGCGCAAGCCGGCGGGAGCTGGCGTTGCTCCATCCTCTCCTCCTGCTGCCCATCGAGCCCCATGTCAGCAAACACGACCCTTTGGGGTGGGCGTAAAGGTCCCCCTAAAGGAGATTGGGTGGTTCCCTCTGGCTCTCTCGCCGTTGCCGTTCACTTGCCTGTCTCTTCTTTTCAGAAAACCTGCAAGATGAGCTGGGAAGAGGTGAAAAAGGTAAAAAGAAACTATTTAAGACATGGCGCCCTGGAGCAAAGACTTTAAATTGTGGTTGTATTTCGCAAAGCCGGTTTTGCAAAGCCAAAGAGAGGGGGAAGCAAAGGCACTCTAGATTTCTTTTTTTTCTTTCTTTTTTTTTTTTTTTTTTTAATTTCTTCTCTCTCGATGATTTCCAGATCCAGCCTGCTCAGTTCGAGAGTCAAAAGACGATTTTTCTAGCTGACGCCGGGGATCTGACAGCTAAGCTAGGTCCTTTCTGACTCTTTACCCTTAACTACAGTGCGGAACAGAAAGAACAGATATTTAAACCCAAAAAGGCGGATTCGTACCCTTTCAAGCCACACCTCCCTTTAAGTCTGTCAGATTTGCTCTGTGGCCTGCGGTCGGGCTCGTATTTTCAGCGGGGCTCGGGGTGGAGGGTGCGCGCGCCCCGCGCCCCGCCCCGGTGCGAAGCCAGATGAGCGAAATTCTGCCGAAAGTTGCTGAAATTGTGGCCGTGGGCAGGTGGTCGCGCCACGCCGGAGGAGCCTCGCTCACCGGCTCTCCTGAGTCGGCAAAGGAGTGAGTTCACCTCGGAGGTCATGGGCTTGCAACCGGCAAAACCGGCCCAGGTCGACCCTTTCGATGCTGGGCGAGCCTCCGCTTTGCCCCGCCGGCGGCGGTGGGTGAGGACAGGGGGACGCCGGCGAGCCGGGAAACCCCGGCGATGGGCTCCGCCGCGGTTCTCACCGCCAGCCTGGTCCCTCTGACCTCGCGCCGCGGCGGGCGCAAGGCGTGGGCAGACGCTGTCAAATTCTGCTCCCATCCTCCAGCTCCCTCGGTGTGACGGTTGCGCGGCCGTGCCCAGAGCAGCCAGAGCCACCCCAGCAAAGCCGAGCCCTCTTTTAGAAGAGGAGGCTTAATTCTTGCTTTTAAGGTGGGGGTCTTCAGCGTGGGGTTTATAAACCCCTTGGGGAAGGCAGAGGAGGACAAGCCATGGGTTGGCGCCTTTCCAAGGGCCGTCCGGCTTAGAGGGGCCAGACCCTGCTCACAAACACCCCCGGACACCTCTGGAAGGTGCCAAGGGCTTGGCAAAGCCAAAGAAGAAAGGCTGACGACCACTATTTAAAAGCAAAACGGCGAAACGACCCTCACTGCGTGTCCACGGTGGCGTGCGTGCGCGCGTGGAGGTGTGACTCGGCCGGTGCGTCGTGCCAGCAAACCCTCCGAAAGCCGACTGGGCCACAGCTTGTGCTGCAGTTATTTATTTAGCTAAATAAATTCTGGTGCGGCATCCAACGCGTTTCAGCTCCTCAGGTCCCATCTTCCATTTCCCCCGAAAGGGTCTCGTTCATTCGCGGCAGCTTTGCTGACTACAACCACAATTTGAGGTCACTAACGTGCTCGCTGTTTCCTTTGAGCCTGGTTTTGGCGGGGGGAAAAGATGTTCGTGTCGAACTTCATCCACACGCATGTTTCTTTTGGGCTGTCCCGGTGCGGTCTGGTGTGTAAAGATGTCCTTAGGTCGTGGCTTTCCGCGAGGGCTTGTCATCACGGGGCCAGATACTCAGCAATTTATGATCTGAGGGGTGCGCACGCACCGTCTTGTGTGTGGTACCTTCGATGAGCCAGAAACAAAAAGGAAACTGGTACCAACTTGTTTGGGGGAAAAAGTCTCGATCTAAGGTCCCTTTTTACTGGATATAATTGCTAAGCATTTGCACGTGGTTTTATTGTGTTCTTTGCTCTCAGTGTCCTTGCGGTGTTGTCACCCCATTTCTTAGCAGCAGCGGCGTGGGTTTCGCCCTCCCATGAAAGCGTGTCGCTGTGTGCTGGTAGAAAGAAGCAGCACATTTGTTGACACCCAAAATGACTCCTTTTAAAATCAGCCCCAAGCCTCCAGGCTTCCTGCAGGGTCAGTGGCGAGAGGAGGCACCCCAAAGCCAAGCCCACGTGTGAACTTGGCTTTCCTTCACCACAGACCGTCCGGGGAGCTGAAGAAAGGCAGTTATTGAGGTTGACGTGCGGTTAGTGAGGTTGGGATGTGGTTCAACATCTGGTCGAAGCATCCCCCGCTCGGGCTTTTAATTGTTAAAATTCTCATTGAGTTACGATCGCTGTCGCTGCTGTCGTCAACAGAGGACCTGACCCTGGACCCCGACTCGGCAAACCACCTCCTCATCCTCTCCGCGGACCTCAAGAGCGTGAGGATGGGCTGCAGGAAACAGGAGCTGCCCGACAACCCCAAGAGATTCGACACGAACTCGCGGGTGCTGGCTACCACGGGCTTCAAGTCAGGAAGACATTACTGGGAAGTGGAGGTGGGGGCCTCGGACGGTTGGGCCTTCGGGGTGGCCAAGGAGTCCGTCAGGAGGAAAGGTCTGACGCAGTTTTCCCCCGAAGAAGGGATCTGGGCGGTGCAGCAAAACGGAGGTCGCTACTGGGCGGTCACCTCGCCCCAGCGCACCCCGCTGTGCCTCAGCCAGAAACTCAATAAGGTCAGGGTGTACCTGGATTACGAAGGAGAAGAAGTCTCCTTCTACAACGCCGACAACATGCAGCACATCTTCACCTTCAACGTCGCCTTCCAGGAGAAGGTGTTCCCTCTCTTTTCGGTCTGCTCCACCGTTACCTACATCAAACTGTGCCCCTGAGACTTCTCGTGGGCTTCGCTGAGGACCTGTCCCCGTGGTTCTTCACTGAGCGGTGCCTGGACAGCAGCGGCGAGCGCGAGAGACTCTCAAATCCACCGTGCGGCCTGACCCACAGGCGGGCAGGCAGCTGATAGATGGGTAACTTCAGCTTAAACCGGAGAACAGCTGTGGAAATGGCCAGCAACCCCCAGAAAGTGGTGGTGACCATCTTAAAACCGCCTCTGAGCCAGCTCGCCTCTTCCGCGAGGAGGACGCCGCTGGTAGTCGGCTCATGGTTGCTTTTGCCAAAACAAAGCAGCCTTTAAAAAAAAATAAGTGTATTATTGTCTGAAGCGAAGAAAACCGTGGTTTCTGGTTTTGGGGCAATGTTTTGGTTGGCTTTTTGACCTTTTCTAGAACACGTGTTAGTCCTTTTTAGGAAATACAGAGTTGGGGTGAGGGGGGAAGTTTTTTTAACTCATGAACAACATTTCCTGGCTGGCTCGAAGACGAAAAAGGCGTTTCTGTGCACAGGTGACCTTCATGGGTCCTGGCAAAACCCCGATCGACTCCAGCGCCAACAGTTCGTTGGTTGAACAAGTGCGTTTCCAACATTTTAGGGCGTTTAACGCCTTCTCTGCGGTCAATCCATGTCACAGGGGCAGAATAAAAGGAGAGCGCTGCAGCCCTCTCCCAGGGCTCCCAGATCCCGCGTGTGGAGATCGGGGGGGGGGGGGGGTTGCCCTGGACACCTCCAGCTGCTTCCATCAGCTCGTGCCCTTGGGTGTGAAGATGCGCTGCCAAAGGCCACCTTAGAAAGTGGCCTGACTTGTGCAAAAGGTGACACCAAAACCCAAATGGACCAGAAGGGGGGTGAATCTGTAAGAAAACGTGTTTCGACCTCGGCGAAGAGGTGTGGGTTACTTTTCCCCTCCCAGTTTTACGGGTGTATCTTCCCAGGCACCGCTGAAGGTTTTCTCTGTGCGCAGCTGAGCCCGTAGCTCTGTCCCAAATAATGGAAATCCAGCCAGGAGCTACCGGAGATGAAGCACAATCCATCCCTTACGAGACGCATTAACGTGGGATCAGGTGAATTTAAGACACCGTTAGTCATAAAAAGAACTGGGGGCGACTGGTTTAGGCACGAACATCTCCATTTTCAGCTGGCGGGTTGTTTCCTACCCTGAGACTCCACATATTTAATTTTTTTTTTTTAATGAGCTTGGCTTTACATTCACATTATTTAAAGCTGCAGCAGCTCTTACAAAGGTCAAGCCACGAAGAGGTGAGCAAAATGCCTGAATTATTCTAAGCTCCACCCACTGCTGAAGCCTTGCCACTGTAGAAATTACATAAAGAAATAAAAATCCCTAGAATAAGAAAGGTATTAGCGGGAGGCAGGGTGTTACACCCTGTTTGTCTTGTCTGCGTGTGAGCGCTGCTGCTCCTGCAAACCACGGGAAGCAAGAGAAGTCACCGGGGTGGGTTTGAAACCTCCCAGATTGTTCCCAGCCCACGTGCTGGAAATAAAACGTCAAGGTGCTACCTACGCTCATCTTCTCCCGTTTCTTGTTCCCAACGGGCCAGAGAACATCACAATGGTGCTTTGAAGGACGGTCCTGCTTGGAATTTAAGTCTAAAGAAATAATTTAAGTCAAAGTATATGTTTGTATTGGGGTGAAGGCATCTATATATATATATATATTGGGGTGAAGGTATATATATATATTGGGGTGAAGGTATATATATATATTGGGGTGAAGGTGTGTATATATATATATGTACACATTGGGGTGAAGGCATATATATATACATTGGGATAAAGGCTTATATATATATTGGGGTGAAGGCATCTATATATATATATATACATTGGGGTGAAGGCATATATCTATATTGGGGTGTTTTGGGGTATTTTTCCGCACCTGTTAAGCACCAACAGGTGCATATCCCTCAAATTCGGGCTGCAACAGAAAGCTGAAGATCAAGACCGAGTGGACTTTTGCCTTTAGACAACCTTAGAGGGGAGAAATGGGCATCACCACCTGGGTCATTCCGGCGCTTTCCTGGCTGCCTGGACTTTGGCCAAACCTCCTGGGAGTGGGAGGGAATAAAAAAAAAAAAAAAATAAAAAAGATGACGCTGGAGGTGCCGAGGGCTGAACCGTGACTCTCGCAAAGGTTCAGCGCAGGGGCTGAACCCCAACTTTTGGTGTCATGGGGGGGTGTGGGGGGTGTGGGATGTCGGCGGTTTCTGGCCGGGCCGTGCTCTTGTGTTGCGAGGTGCTGCCCTAGGCTGGTGCCCGGGATAAAGGTTTTTTTGGGGGGGGGATGGAGATTTGGGGTGAGAACAGCCAGTTTTGGGGGTCCTCCCTGGTGGGCATGAGTGAGCCATAGGAGTGAATGGAGGCTCCATAGCTCAGGGGTTAGAGCACTGGTCTTGTAAACCAGGGGTCGCGAGTTCAAATCTCGCTGGGGCCTTTAGCCGTTTGTTTGCCCTTTTTTTTTTTTTCCTCCCCGCCCCCCCCCCCCCCAAATCAACCCCGTTTTCCACCACGTCGGGACCGGGCGGAGCCGCCGGGGGTGGCGGGAGCGGGGGCCGACCCGCTCCGAGCAGCGACAGCCACACCGGGAGGCGCTCAGCCACCGCGGCTCGTTGGTCTAGGGGTATGATTCTCGCTTTGGGTGCGAGAGGTCCCGGGTTCAAATCCCGGACGAGCCCAGCTCTGGTCTTTTTTTTCCCCCTTTTCTTCTATTTTCCCTGTTTGGTGGGGGTTTTTTTTGGTTTTGTTTTGTTTTTTTTTAAATAGGTATTTTAATTCATTATTTTCCCCCTCCTCCCTCAGCTTCTTGAAGTCCCACCCCAGCTGCAGCGCTCTCAGCAGCTCACCGGGAAAACCCGCGGCGGGGGGAGAAATAAACCCAAGTTTGAGGGTCTTTTTTTTGCCGTTGCGCAGCTCAGGCAGGTGGTTCCCTGTAAATCAGCCCTTCGCTGCCGATACCTTTTGTTGCTCCCCCAAAGCACGCACAGAAAAGGCGATCGCTGCGCGCAGCCTCCCCGGGCCTCCCCTTTTGCGTAAATCTCACGGTTTGTGCACAGCGCCGTAAATTCAGCATTTTCCCTTCGTTTAAGAGCTGTGGATGCGCAGAAACACTCCAGATCTTTCCCCCGTGGGCTGTTCCCTCTCCTGTGCTGATCTTGGCTTGGTACCGATGGAAAAAAAATTATAAAAATAACCGTTATTAATAGCAACCGTGAACGAGCAGCTCCTGCTGTGCGTAATTCTAGAAATAAAAACCGTCCAGGAGCTGGGGTGAGTGAAGGTCGGGACAAGAGGTGTGCAAGCGAGAGAAAGAGGAGATGATATGGGTTTTTTTTCCACAGGGAAACACAAAAATCTGGCTCATTTGAGCAGTTTTGCCAAAGGAGGATGAGCAAGAGGTGCTGCAAATTGCAATATAACCCTCTCTTCTTCCCGTAAGGAACATACTATTAATTATTTCCCAACTATTCAACGGGGAATAAGAAAGAATATTAAGTTACTCAAGCAAAAGCGCAGGAGAAATACCCAAGGGCAGTGCAGTGCCTGCGCATGGCTGCGCCCGCGCTCTCACCACCACCAGCAGCAGCCCTCCAGGAAGGTGGAAAGTGCAGAGAAATAGTACAACTACGGCCAGAAACGATGCAAAAAACCTTCATTAACAAGCCTTTTCCTGCCCCTCGAACCCTGCAGCAGGGAGTCCCCCCGGCTCAGCCGACTCCTGCGGCTCCTTTTGGCCGCGCCAGCTGCAGATTTGTAATCCCGGGCAGCAAAAGTTAATTTTATCCCCCTTTTTTTCCCACTCTGAGTGTGATGTTATGGGCCTCGTTTTAGGGACCCGAGCGTTGCTCGCCCACGTTGCTCATGGGCACCCACACGCGGGTGTTTTTCCTCCCCAAAACAGCCAATTAGGGAGAAAAGACGTGGGGAAAATAGCCCAAAATCCCTCTTCATCCCTTCGGCCGGGTGGTGGGGGGGGGACCCTGGAGGGCGTTATAGGGGAATAACGCACCCGGGCGGGTTTCTGTAGTGTAGTGGTTATCACGTTCGCCTAACACGCGAAAGGTCCCCGGTTCGAGACCGGGCAGAAACACCTGCGTTTTTATTTGTTTTCTACTTTACTTTTACGTACCCCGCTCTCTTGCTGGTGGGTAAAAATAATTCGGCGGGGCACGGGGTGGGCAGCCAACTCCACTCCTTGGCCAAAACTCTGTTTCTCTTTTTGTTTTTTTTTTTCGCAAAGATGATGAGGATCAAAGGGGATAAAAGCAGGTGGAGGGGCAAAAAAAAGCCCTCCTGGCAGCGGTGGGATTCGAACCCACGCCCCCGAAGAGACTGGAGCCTTAATCCAGCGCCTTAGACCGCTCGGCCACGCTACCCTGGCGGTGGCGTCGCTTTCGCCTTGCTCGGCTGTCTGGCTCCTTCCTCATCCTCATCCCCATCCCACTCCCACCCACATCTCTGCCTCCATTCCATCCCACTCCCATTCTTACCTCAATCTCCATCCCATCCCAACCCCAACCCCAACCCCATCCCCATCCCCAACCCTATTCCCATCCCAACCCCATTCCCATCCTCAACCCTATTCCCATCCCAACCCCATTCCCATCCTCATCCCCATCCCCATCTTCATCCCCATCCCAACCCCATTCCCACCTTCATCCTCAACCCCATTCCTGTCTTCATTTTCATCCCCATCCCTGTCTTCATTTTCATCCCCATCCCCATCCCCATTCCCACCTTCATCCTCAACCCCATTCCTGTCTTCATTTTCATCCCCGTCCCATCCCATCCAATCCCATCCAATCCCATCCCCATCCCCATCCCTATCCCCATTCCCATCTTCATCCCCAACCCCATTCCTGTCTTCATTTTCATCCCCATCGCCATCCCATCCCCATCCAATCCCATCCCCACTCCATCCCCGTTCCCATCCCCATCTCATCCCCACGCTCACCCCAATCTCCACCCCATCCCCATTCTTCACCCCATCCCCATTCTTATCTCCATCTCCATCCCATCCCCAGCCCCATCTCCATACCCAGCCCGTCCTCATCCCCATCCCATCCCACCGCACCCCAAACCCTCCCGCCGACAGATCAGGGAAAGCCATCAGGGCTCTTTGGGGCCGAGAGGAGCTACTTGCCCGATCGGCTCTAGCAGCGCATCAGCGCACGGATCTGCTTTGTCCTCCAGATCCTTGTGGGCAGGTCACGTTTCTGTGCTGGAGCCGGGGATGAAGGCAGCGCCACGGGGTGTTTTCTTGCAAAACCTCCTTTTCCTTCACCCAAATTTCACAGCGGCGGCCGCAGAGAGACCTTCTGCGGAAAACACAGGGCGGGGAATCATGACCACGGGCGAATTTGCCCTTAAATACGTTGCTTTTTTGGCACAACAGTTGCATTCATCACCTGCAAAGAACGTCGGTGTGAGGCTTTTGGGGTGGAAAGGGGAAAAAAAGAGGAGTTTGCCTTGGCTCTGTAGCTCAGGGGTTAGAGCGCTGGTCTTGTACACCAAGGGCTGTGAGTTCAGATCTCACTGGGGTGTGGGGCATGGCATTTTCCCTGATTTGGGAAAAGGATGAGTGTTTCTCGGTGAAAAGCAGGATTTTCCCAGCTCTGACATGAAGATGGTCTCCTGGGGAGCCAGGTGAGCCCTTTTGGGGCAGAATTCTACGCTTTTCTGTTATCGCCATTTCCAGGACCTTCCATTTCCTTCCGGAAATCATACTTTTAACGACGACAAACCCGAACATCTCTGTTGACAAACCACTTGAGCATCGCGAGGCTTTTCACTTGCTTTTAAGCCGGTGTTTAATTTGCGACACGGAGCCCAGCGGCAGCAGGGGTTAGCGAGGCCGTTCCCCAACAGCCCCCCGCGAAGGATGCGCGCAGAGCTGGTTGGAAAGAGGAGGATTCGCTTCTCCTTTTCCACCCGGGGTGGCTTTCCACCTCTCCTCCCACCCACCCTTCTCCAAATAATCACACAAACGTGGGTGGGTGATACTGGTACGGCTGGAGTGCAAACGCAGCAGTTAAATGTCGAGGCTAAAAGAGGTGCTGGGGGTCCTGATGGGGCGGTTTAGGGCGACACTTGGAATGCTCGTTTTTAGCCTCGTTCCGCTGTCATTAGCCACGCTGAGGGCCGCCTCTGGAGCAAACCCCGCAGGATTCCAGCAGCAAAGGGCACGCACATCCCCAACCCCCTCCCCTTGGACCAAGGTGACTTTCCCTCCTCCCCATCCACGTCTCCGTCCCTTCTCCCCCAGGGCCACCCCTCTGCACCCCTGAAACGGAGCCGAGCTTTGCACCAGGGTCGTTCTTCCTCCCTTCTCTATTGGTTTGGGGGTTTGGGGTTGTTTTTTTTTACAGCTGTCAGGGTGTTAAAAGCAGGTGACACGGCTCTGTTTTGGGGAAAACGAGCGCAGTCTGACCTTGACATCATTTTTCTCTATTTTCGGCCCTTTAGCCGTGTCTCTGTGGCGCAATCGGTTAGCGCGTTCGGCTGTTAACCGAAAGGTTGGTGGTTCGAGCCCACCCAGGGACGAGGGGGAGGGTCTTCTTTTGCCTTCCCCACCTTGATGCCTGCAGAGAGGGAAGATGCTGCTAATGAGCGCTGATTACCCCCAGCAGCCCCCCCCCCCCCCCATGGACCAGGGGCCCTATTTAAGCTCAGTCCTGGGGGGGGGGGGGTCCTTTTTGCCTGGGAGGAGCATCTGCGCTTTGCCCAGGTACTGCGGCTGGGGGGGATGCTGCCCTTTTCGGGGGGGGGTGTACGCGTGGGTGTGTGGGCTCCAGCCCCCTCAGCAGCCGCCAGCTCTTGCTGTGCCCTGAGGTGGTGTTTGCCCCAGCAAAGAGCCTGCAGGTCTGCGGTAGGACCAAGAGGTGAGCTCAGAGGCTAAAGAAAGCTTTTGGGTTTTGCTAAACGGATTGCTTTGTGAGAAGGGAGCTGGTGTTCTGCAAGGGCTGGGGACTACGTGTGGTTATGAAACGTGAAAGCCCGAGTCAGAGGTCACGCGACAAACAGAGCGGGTAAAACCCTCCCCTTTCCTCTTTTTGCAATGCTTCAAGTCACCCGCTACGCTTTTCCCAGCACAACCTATGCTGCCCGCTGAGCCTGGCTCCGTCCTAAGCTTAAGAAGGTGCTTGTGGCCTTTTTGACCTATTTTTCCGCTGTGATGCCCCTCCTCACCCGCCCTGGTTTGAGGTTACACGCGTGGTTTTGTGTCCCTCCCCCCCAAAAGAGCAGGCTCGTGTCCCAGGTCTTCGTGCCGCTTATCCCGGTACGGCGGGTATGGTTCTTGAGTAGATGAAGGACACCTGCTAATGAGCAACCATGGAACTTTGCCTTTCAAAGCATCGCTGAGGGCGGCTGGGCCTCCCTGAAGGCGCTTTGAGCTCATCGCAGCGAGCCAAGCTCTTAACGTGCTGTTGGTCACCCGGTGCTTATTTACCTGCGTTTAATTCCTTTTGAGCTGGTGCAAATCTTTGATTTCTACGTGGTGGGGCTTCTCTTTGAGGCGAGATGGAGGCACCTCAGACGCAAGGAACTTTTATTTCCACCTTTATTCCACCTTAGACTTTTATTTCCACCCTTATTCCCCCTTAGACTTTTATTTCCACCCTTATTCCCCCTTAGACTTTTATTTCCACCCTTATTCCCCCTTAGTCGTTTCTTGACATATGTGGTACATGAATGAACTGGAGATTACTGCAGCGTGTCTGAGCCAGGGTGATATTGGAGTCGTCAGACCTACTTAGAAGTTACTATTTTTAGTACTGCCCCCTGCCCTCATTACGTGTTTGACCAGGTAGCTGTTAGCTCTGTCTAAGGACAGTCAGCGCTCTCCCAGTTTCTTCTTTCACGCCTTAGCTGCTGATGTCCTTCTGCTGACTTTGCTTGGAAAGAAACAGATTAACCCCCCACACACACACCAAAAGTGCCTTCAGAAGCACGATGGCAACCAGCGGGCTCAGCCCAGGAGTCCCGCTCAGAGATCTTCCTTCTGCAAGACGCTCCTCGTCTGCTCCTGCTCCTCCTCCTTCGGCATCTGGGCTTCGCCGCTGTCGTGGTGGATGTTGCTCGCGGCCCTGATGGCCGACTTCATGGAGGTTTCGATCCAGGCGTGAGGCTGGGCTGTGTGTTCCCCTGCGAAGTGCACCCTGCCCTCGTGCTCGAAGAGAGCCTGCGAGTAGTCGGTGAACTGGTAAGGGGTGAAGGACGAGAATGCCCCCAGGGCGTGTTTGTCCAGCTGCCACTTCTCGATCACGTACTGGTCGCAGGTGTACTGCAGGTAGTCCTTGCTCGCCTGGTGGATGTCTGACAGGTCTTGGAAGATGGCATCCAGGTACTGCTCATCCGTGAGAGGCAGGAAAAAATCGGCGTCATCGTTCCAGGTGTAGGAAGCCAGGATCACGCCCACCCCGCTGGAGAAGTTGTGGCTGGGGTAGTAGATAAAGCGGGAAGGGCGGTCGGTGATGGACTGCCCTCCTCGGATGCCGTCCTTCTCCCAGAACTTCTCGGTGCAAGCCAAGGCTATTTTGGAGCTGCCCGCGTAGTGGACGGAGCGCAGGGCTTGGGTCTTTGGAGAAGAGAGCGGTGGCAGGAATTGGATGTGCCTGGTGGCTTTGGCGGTGGATGTGACAAGGACGTAATCTGCAGTGACTACGGTTGGGACCAGAGTGTCCGGAGCGCGGTAAAACACACGGACTTTGTTTCCCTTGGTCATGATTTTCTCCACCGTGGAATTGAACTGGATGACGTTGGGCAACGCCTTGTGGAAGGCTTCGGGGAGCTGATCGAATCCTCCTGTGATTTCGTCAAACCTGAAAGGAAGAAGCAGCAGGAGGTGAGGGAAGGACCTTGGGGTTTGGGAACTGTAAAACATGACCTCTTCTAGAGATGCTAATGGAGCTTGGTGGCCCTTTGAGTCAGGAGCGATTCACATTCAGACAGCTAAATGCCACCGAAATTTCCTCTTCCGGTGGATTGCCGTGGGGCAGCACGAAACAGGGCTTGCCATAAGAGCCATCGTCTCACCTCTCGTTAGAGAAGACATCGAAATCCCACAGTGAGGCGAGGAAGGACAGATAAAATCCAGAGTCCTCGTTCAACAAGTCACCGATCATCTGAACTGCTCCTCGGCTTAGATTTCCTACTTTAATCAAGTACTCCTAGAAAAGCCGGGAAGAAGACGTAGCCTGCTGTTATTATCTCGGTTAGTGCGTGTATCCCCTTTATATCCCAAGCCAGAAACTCATGCCCTGCTGCCTTGTTCCTGCTCCTAATCTGCTTAAACCCTGGACCAGAGGCTGTTTTTTTTTATGCAGCTCTAACTTGCAGAAGATCAATGTCCCCTCTGGTTTAGCATGGCTGAAGTTCTGGAGAAGAATGAAGAAAAGGATTTGTGCCTTGGTGTCCCCACTCTGAGACAGCTGGATCACACGAAAATGCAGTGGCTTGCTCAGTAAATCCACCCCAGTGCTTGATACTTAAGCAAGTCTGACCAAGAGACCCAGGATGGAGGATCATGTCTAACCTGGAGGAGTTTCCAGAGCACTTCCAACCGCCACTGCTTCTCGCTCGTTACCAAGTGATGAGACTGCTCTAACCCCTCTGTCAGAGTCACGCTTGCTCTTTTCTCAGCATTTGAAGCAGAAGGCAGCAACGATCAGGGAAAAGGCATCCAAGAGTGTCGACAGGGGGGGACTTGGAGTGGCTCAGACCCTCTCTGGAAGCAGGGGTGGCCAGTTAACAACCAGCAGCAGGGATTAAATCTACTCTCAAGCCCCAGCCCCTTACCTTGGTGGAGAAGGAATCGTATTTATCTAGGTATTTCTTGCAGTCTGTGGTCTGGAACTCATTGAAAGCCTGGAGAAGAAACATTGATTACATTCACGAGAAGAAGCGCGTTCCCCAAGGCCTTGCCCCGAATTCTGTTAGGATTCACCAGGGCTATTCAGTCTTGGGGTTTGGTAACCCCTGGAGCTGAGCTGGAGCTGGTGGATCCTGCTGCTTGGACCTTGGGTTTCGGGAGGTCAAGCCTCGGTGTGGCATTTTCTGGTTCGTCCAAGTCTTAAATCTGTTCTAGGGAAAGAGGGGTGTAAAGAGGGGCTTGCAATCAACCGCCCTCGTTTCTGAATGAGCCTTTCTGCTGTTCATCCTGAAAGGACCCTAACCTTCCTCAACCCATCGCTGAGTCCTCCTCAACCCGTCATGCAGGTCCACCACAGCTCGGAGGAAGCTGTCTTGGATTAGGAACGTTGCTGGAATCGGAGGAAGCTGTCTTGGATTAGGAACGTTGCTGGAAGGTGGCACCCCTTCCCCGTGGGCACGTACCTTGTTTAGGGTTTCTCTGTAAAGCTGTTGGGCATTCTTGCCCCTCTCGGATGGTTTCACTGCGTAGTTCAGGATGTCGGGGTTTTTGTTCGCTTCCCCAGCTCTCGCCCGGACGCCGTTCACAAAGTACCAGGCTCTGTCGTCGGTCAGCCTGAACGGGTTTAGCTTCAGGCCAAACTGCTTAATGAATTCACGGACGAGCCTAGAAAAGACGAGAGCGCGGGGGGACAGGCCCTTTGCGAACAACCAAACCGTTCCAAGCGTGAAAGGACGCTTTCCCCTTGACTCTGTCGGTGTAGCCGCGTGTCGTTTTGGCTTGTGAGTGGAGGCTGGGGCTGTTCAGGGCGCCGATGCCTCCGGTTCCTGCTGCTGCCTGCGCCCAGCTCAGCGCGGCCACCACGGGGCCGTGCAGAAAGGTGCCCTTCGGCTCGTGTTCCCTCCGGCTACCGGCTGCCCAAAGAGGCCACCGGGAGTAAGAGCAACGCCCTGCTGAGGGAGGAGTCAGGGGGTTCCTGTGGCCCCAGCCCTCCTCCTTGGCGCGTGGCAGGGTTGGGGACCCGCCTACAGGCTCTTCACGTAGCGTTTTGGCTGACCACTGAGCCCTGCTTGACTCCACCCTCTCGGAGAGCCCAGCTTGGGCGCCCTCTCCATCAGACCCGTGGGAAACTAACTCATCTTCTGACGTTGCGGCTTCCAAAACAGAGGTCTGGCCGTGATGCAGAGGGAAGAGGTGGTCTTTCGCTCTCCCAGCTCAAATGCGGGTGACTCCGTGGGTTTTGTCCCTTCTACGCGGACGCTGAGCTCTGGGGGAGAGATGGGGCAGGCGGCTCCTCCCTCCTGCTGTGCTGTACCCACGTCCAGGTCCCCAGCCCCAGCTCAAACCGCGGCCTTGCTCCTCAAAAGCCTTACCTGTGCTTGCCTGGCAGGCGCATGGCTCCCAGCTCCACGTACCAGTCCTGTCCCTCCGGTCGGTACGTCTTGATCCGCCCGCCCACCCGATCGCTCATTTCCAGAACGGTGACCTGAAACCAGGGATGGGCTGGAGTTTGCGGGGGGTTCAGGCAACGACTGGTTTTAAGCAAACCACCTACAAAGCAAGTTCACTTTGGCAGGCGGCGTTCACGGCCCGTGGGGCGGGACGGGTCCCCTCCAGGTGGCACACGAACCACCCCTAGATCCAACCCCTTCTCTGTATTGTACATTTTCTCCTCCTTAGCGGAGGATAAAAGACCCAAGGGCACTCACGGCCCTCAGGCGACTACTTACATTGTGGCCCGCATCTCGGAGCAGCTTCGCTGCTGTAAGCCCGCTTATTCCTGCGCCAGCGACGACCACGTTTGCTGGACGAGCTGCCTTGCCCAGCCCGTTTCTGACGATCTTCAGCAGATCCTCATAGTCTCGGTCATGAAGGCAATATTCAGGGAAACCTGAAAACCTCTTCGCGCTTAGGAGCCCTACCAGGAGGAGTATTTGGAAGAGGACTAGGGAGAGAAGAAAAGAAGAGAAGAAAATAACTCAGTGAAGGCCCTTGGCCATCAGCAGGCATGTTCCTTCTTGACAGCCCAGCGGGGAGGTGACAGCACAAGCTCTTTCCAAGTATGTTGGTGTCCAAATCCCGAAGAGGAACACCTAGCAAATCTGGTTTTTGGATCAACTGGCATGATTATGAAATCCGGGGCATCAGCAGGTCTCTCATGACTGTGGCCAGATGTCAAGTGGTGTCAATCAATGCGATTTTTTTTTTTTTAAGGAGAAATGAAGCTCATAGATGACATCTTTTATTTCCATATTCATGTTCTGCTTGTGCAGCTGCTGTGGTGAGTTCTCAGAATGAGTTTGGCCCCTTTGAATAAGCTCTTCATCATGAAGAATGATCGTTAACGTCATGCCCACGCAAAGAATTAAGGCAATATTGTTGTCCCAACTGCCCTTTCCCACACCTTAGTAATTCATGGCATTTTTTTTGATGCAGGGCATGGAAGGGGGTGGACGGAGGAGACTATTTTACAGCAAGAAGGGTAGACTAGATGGAGACTGTTGGGCAGATGGACAGGACAGATGGAGGCAATATTACGCCGAAAGATGGACATATTGGATAGATGCAGACAGGTGACGGGACTTCTCTGTTTATCGGAAATGATTTCGTTTCTGAGATGCCCTGTAGGCAACAGAGATACCGACAGGGAAGAGCAGGCAGCCTGCAGCCCGTTCAGAACAGCTGTTTCTACCAGACCAGTCACGACAACGTTATATCAACATTTTCACAAGGAAAGGATGAAAACCTGGGGATCTCCCTAGTTTTGGTTTGTGTTCTCCGAAAGAAACTAGAGGGCGACTTTCATTTTCTTTCCCTTCCTTCAAATACTACCAGTCTCCTTCCAGGGGGGAAAAAAGAAAAAGCTTTTGAAACGGCACCCTGGGTAATTCTCAGCCCTGGAAAATCCCTTGGGGAGTTGCTGCTTTTGCTGGAACGGCCCCAGATCTGCAGACTACCTGGGTCGAAGGGCACCTGCTGCGAATAAACCTCAGGGCTGTTACCCTGCAGGTGATTTTTCTGAGGGACCCAAGTCCAGCTCCTGAAAGCAGCTCTTTCTGCAGCCTGTAGAGCTGATGCAGCTTCCTGGGGACACCAACTGTGGCAGGAAAAAAAAAAACCCAAACATTAGAAAGAACCTGCTCTTATTAGCCTGTTGGCAGCAGGGTTGCCTTCTTCAAGGCACGGCAGGAGGTGATCTCATGTTGATAAGGCTGCGCCGGTCTTCCCAACCCGATGTCGCTGCTGCCCTGACCTCCCTTGAGGACCAGAAACGTTGCCTTGAGTCGTGGTTCTGGGTTGGGGGTGTGCGGTTCATAGTGGCGTAGAGCTAGCAGCCCTCACCTCACCCAGCCTGGCAACCCCGAAGACCTACAGACCGTGTGGAAGGCAAAGGAGATCCTTTTTGGAGATCAGGCTCTCCACGGGAGGAGAGCAAATACATTGGGACCAGCTCCTGGAAACATCTGGTGGGTCTCCATCTTCCATCAGACCTTCTTGCGTTGTGGGTAGAGGTGGAGAAACCACAAACCCGATGCAAGAAGTCGCCCTCCAGGAAGGTCCCTGGAGACGCTGAGCTTGTGCCTGCGTTTCCACCTCTCCCTGCGCAACTAGGAACATCCCACCGCCCCAGCTTGCGAGGGAGGTCTTCCACTGCCCCCAGCGCTGCAAAGTCGAGCTCCAGGTGACCGTGAAATACCTTTGCTGAAGCGAGGGAGGTTTGCGGTTACGCTGTCGGGGAGGTGGCACGAGAGGCAGGTGTTCCACCGGGTGGAAAGGAAAACCAAACCCAGGCACTGAAGACGAAAGAAAACCAGAGAGAAACACAGCGAGAGAGGTCAAGATGCAGAGGAGCGTCACTCACCGATCCTAGCCATCATTCCGGTCTGAAGAAAAGCCCTCTGACATCTGCTTTCATTTTATACCCTGGCTTGGGGAAAAAAAAAAAAAAAAAGCCTGCGGTGGTTCAGAAAAATTCTGCCAATCAGTACAGCCCGGAAGAGATCGAAGTGTGATTTGTCACAAAAAGGGGAAGCAGCAATTGAGCACGTTAAAAACAAACAAACAAACCCACGAAGGAACTGACTGGTTTGGACATTAGCCATCAGTTGCCTGCACGTTTTAGGAAGGGTTATGACTATCAGAATACGATAAGAGTGGCTGCACCCTTCTCGTGAAGGGCAGAGATCTCAGCAGTGAAATATCTGGTTTGGATTTCCCTTATG
Organism: Leptosomus discolor; assembly: GCF_034619465.1. NCBI lineage: Eukaryota > Metazoa > Chordata > Aves > Leptosomiformes > Leptosomidae > Leptosomus > Leptosomus discolor. Next base: position 132,313 of record NW_028237902.1, read on the forward strand.
TTGCACAAACAGGCACCCACTTAAATCCATCTAGGTGTCATGGGATTCATTCTGCACCCCAGGGAGGCCTCTGAGCTACCACCCAAAACCTCCTTCCTGGCGATGGAAATGGGCGTTTCCAGATGACAGGTCGTCTACTGGACGCTCCCACGTCAAGGGTTCAAGCACAATTCTGCTTTGACCCCGTCTTTGTTCCTCCAGAGGGAACCTGGAGCTCAGATGCCGTCACCGAAAAGGTGAAAACTGGGTGAATTGCACCAGTGTTTTTCCAGAATGGAGAACTCTGACCTACCAAAGCACCATGAACCATCCCTTGGCTGGTCCACCACATCTTACCCACCGTACGGACATACTCAGCGCCACGTAGGCACCTTGGCTGGTCTGCTCCTTTAAAAAAACCAAACGAATGAACAAAAAAAACCCCCCAAAAACTACCCTTCCTGTCCCTTCCATCCCTTGCCTTGTGCCTACAGACCGTCTTTCCCTGTTAATCAGATGATTTGCGGATTCAGTTGAGGAAATGAAACTCGACGTCGGTGCTTCCCCGACTTCTGGACCCCGAGGGGTGACCTCATCGCTGAGGCAGAGCCGGCTTCACGGAAGAGGCTTCCCCCGAGAAGCCTTTCACTGGAAGCGGTTTTGCAAGCCTCAGCAGTGAGTGGCTCCTCTTAGTACTGTTTTCTTAACGAAATCCGCCTTTTTTTTCTCTCTTTTTTTTTTCTTTTTTTTTTTTTTTCCCCTGCAATGCTGTTGGTTTCTCGTCGCGTTGGAGCCCAGAGCTACGTGCGTCGAAACGGAAGCAAATTCATTGCCCTGCGCTGCTAAAAGTTTGGTCTTTAGACATCTGGGTGTCCTCCCTGGCCACCCAGACAGCAAGGCCAGGAGCACAGCGCAGCTTTGGCGGTATTATCTTTGTTTTCTGACTTTCAGTACTGCTTCCTTCAGTTCCTTGATTGCAACAGCTCGAGTCTCCCGTGCGGAGCCAACCTCGTCGCCGCGCTTGATCCCATTCAAGTCTCAACAACGTCGCGGGTTGTTACGAGGTTTAACCGTAAAACATCTCGAGGGCGAAGCGAAACCCGAGGATCGCGGAGTCCAGCTCCCAAAGATTTCAGCGGAGTTTTGGCGAATCGCGCCAAGGGCCGCGGGGCTTTGGGAAGGTCGGGTGGGGGGCCCACCCGGGACGCTACGTTGGTTTGCTGTTTCAAGTAATGCCGCGGAAGAGCGGATTGCAGAACCGTGGCAAGGTCAGGACTGTGACCGTTGCGTGGACGTCCCACGCGCCACCCGCTCCGTGAAGTCACGCTCTCATGGAGACGCAAAGTCCCCTCTGGGTGACTCTGGTCTTCGGGGAACGGTGCTCACGAGTCGCTTAAGCCACTGGTGACCGGGGTTTTAATCTTCGCCACCCCGCAGGAGCCACTGAGCGTGTTTGCATCCCTTCGTTCTGGCGGACTTGTGACACAAACGGGGTGGTTTTGCGGCGCTGCGTGCCGTGGGTCGTCTTGGAAGAAGCCAGGCGGTGGGCCGTGCCCGTCCATGGGCTTGTTGGCGGGGCGTGGGGGTGTTTCTACAGCAAGGTGGGGATTTTGGGGTCCCGTTTCCTTCGCCTGCTCCCGCAGGCAGCCCAGTCCTGGGGACGCTTAATCTTCCCCAAACCCGCGTTCTCAGCGTTGCCGCTGCAATGGCCAAGGAGGTTCGTTGTGCTTCCAACATCACCCATTGATAGGGTCGGTCTCCTCCGAAATTGTGACGTTTTCAATTCCAGGACGTATCTCTGCCTGCACCAAGGCAAAACCAGGAGCTGGTTCTTTGCATCCGGTTCACCGGCTTTCATCCTCATGTCCAAAAGTTCCCCTCCGTCTTCATTAAAATCGGGCGACAAGCTTCTGTGGAAACTTTCCTTCTAGGAAAAACGGAACGTCTGCATGTTTTTCTTGAGGTTTTTGTCCCAGAGCATGCCTCCATTTAAGAAAACCCACCAGTTTGATTCAGGTTTAACAGCTGGAAAAGGCAAAGGTATCCATTTTTCTGAAAAACCCCACTCTGTATCTGACTTTTTTTTTTTTTACTGGCTTATGACTACCAGGTCGCTCTCCTGACACCTGCGGGTGCCTACGCTGAAAACCCAACAATGCTTATTGCCTCTTGGTATGAAGCAATGACACTTCTTGGGGGATTTAGGGATTACCTGATGAAGCCAGGATGTTCCCAGAAGAGCTGGAGATTTTGGAAGGAGGGCAGTTTCTTTCATCTTGTTTTCATCAGGTTGAGATTAACGCGTGTCCTAACGAGTTGCTTCAGGATCAATTTCAAAACACAGGGTCTATTGTCTGAGTATAAGCACTCCACGTCACCAATTTCAAAAGCAGTTCCTCCTCTGTTCCTGCTCTTGCCTGCTACTTCCCTGAAGATTACTGGAAACAAGAGCTTCCACCTGAAACCCGTTACGACACGAGGCTTGGACAATGACAGCGGGAGAGATGAAAACCAAGCTGAAAGAGTTGGCGTGGGGCGGGGGGAAGAAGGGACGAGCGTTTGCTTCCAAAGAATTGCCTTCTGGTTTTAATGTTGGCTTTTATTAACATAGGAGGAAAAAAAAAGTCAGGGTTTGGTCCTCCAGAATCGGAGCAGGCGGATGTTGGGGTGGGATGTATCAGCTGTGGTTTTGATGGTGCATGGAGGGATTTGAAAGAAACGAGGGTGGGGTGGGGTGGGGGGGTGTACGTGTGAGCATTTGGACGTGGAGATGAAAAATGAGTAAGGTATGTCAAGCAGGGGGAGGGAAAAACCCGAGTATTGGGGTGTATCTGGACGGATGTGCTAACCCGGCAATTAGCCGCAGCGAGTCTTCGCGGTGGCAGACGCAGGTCGAAGGTGCTCAGTCATTTCTTGTTGAGGGAAGGTGCTCTTCGAACGGATTTTCTTGTCATCCATCTCCTACTTACCCAGAAGGTGCCCAGGACACGTGTTGCACGTACTCGGCTTGGTGGCGTGACTGTCAGACAAAACTTTCGAGACGGAGGCGATGCTCTGAGAGACAAATGCTAGGTTGGGGGGTTGGGTTGGGTTGGTGGTGGTGTTTGTTTTTTTTTTTTTAAAGTTGGGTGGAGGAAGATTTCCATTGGGAAGGGTGAGCAACCCAGAGGGGTTTAAGGGGTCCTGGAGGTCTTCAAACCTCGCGGGGAGCCGTCGCTCCTGGTTGCCATGGCCGAGAGGGACCCCGACAACGAGCGGTGGCCAGGGCTCTACCCATTGTGACCTAACGGGGGGAGCATTGTTACGTCATAACCAATGTCAGGGCTCGACCCTATAAAAGGGGGAGAGCGGACACGTTTGTAGACTTGTTGGGGTCTGGACAGCGTGGGGACAAGACCCGAGCCATGGTGCGTGCTGGGAGAAGGATGAGAAGGTCAGAGCAGGAACGGAGACCTCGGCGCAGGACAAAACAGAGAAGCCGCGTCAGGAGGTCTCCAGTCAAGCGGAGAAAGCACCAGAACCAGGCGAAGCGCCGAGCTGTGTGGAAGCAGAGGGAAAGGGCTTTGAAAGGCTCCATCAGGAAGATGCTCAGCCAGCTCAAGCGGGACAGAGCGTTCCTCTCCCGCCAGGCAAAGGGGCTCACGATGAGGGCGGCCATGGACCTCTGCAAGCAGGTGTCACGCAGCGCCAAGCAGCTGCAGAGGAAGAGCCGTGACCTCCTCATCAGCCTCACCCACATGCAGGTCGCCCTGCAGAGGAACGCGGCGCCGAAGAGGAGGTCGAGGCCCGCGCCCGCCAGGGCCTCGAGAAACAAGCCCTAAAGAGAACAACCTCCTTCCCTTGAGGTTGGGACGGGCGGCCGATGAGACCTAGAGCTCAAGGGAGAGGAATTCTAACCCCCCAAACCCCTCAGCTGGTGAAAAGACCGAAGCGACGCACCAGGAGCTTTGTCAAATGAACCAGCGATGTCGCAATTACACCCGAGTGAAGCAACTTTCGGTGGTGTCAGGGGTTTCTTTGGCACGGAGGGATGAGGAGGGGAGGGCTTGGGCTTGTGGCTCCGAGTTTCGTTAGTGAGAACCTGTAAGGGGGTTTTTACCTTGGAGAATATAGGGGCTTTCACGGCTTCCTTGCTGCAAGTAGGTGGTTCTGTACACTTGAATCTGTGTACTTCAGTCTCCAGCAGATGGTGGGGGTTGCTGTGAGCGGGGAGGGGAAAGGCTAAATGACCCCAGGATGGTGCTGGTGATGTCCCAGTTCCGCTAAAGCCATCCGTCACCAAGTTGTCACCCGCGACAGCGGATCCCTTAAAGAGCGGCAAGGTCAGCCCGTGCAGCGGCGGTGCCACCCAGCTTTCAGAATTAGCGGTGGCGTTTGTGGGCTTCGAGGGTTGAACTTGCTGCGAAAAAGCCTGTTATTGGTGTCACCAGAGCCAGAAAGAAATTATTTTGTGGATGGAGGGGGCGGTAAAATGGGGGGAAAAAAAGCTAGTTTCCCTGACCGGGAATCGAACCCGGGCCGCGGCGGTGAGAGCGCCGAATCCTAACCACTAGACCACCAGGGAGGCCGCGGGGGTGGTTTACCGGCCGCGGGGGTGGTTTACCCGCCGCGGGGGTGGTTTGCCGGCCGCGGGGGTGGTTTACCGGCCGCGGGGGTGGTTTGCCGGCCGCGGGGGTGGTTTACCCGCCGCGGGGGTGGTTTACCCGCCGCGGGTTCACGTGTGGCCACCGTTTGCCACAGCAGAGCTCGGCACAGAACCGCCTCTTTCGGGGGAGGAAAGAAAAGGGGGGTGGAAAAAACGGAGAATGGGTGTTTTTTTTTTCCCCGAACTGAGGGGAGGGGGTGATGGGGGAATTGTTCAAAAAAAGACGATAATTTTTTTTTTTTTTTTTTTCAATAGAAAAAAGATGTGTCAGAAGTGGGATTTGAACCCACGCCTCCATTACGGAGACCAGAAACCCCGGGGGGAGGGAAGGCAGAGCCTTGAGTCTGGCGCCTTAGACCACTCGGCCATCCTGACACCGCCGGGAAACCGCCTTGTTCCCGCCGTCCTGATATGTCCAAAAATGGTGGGGGTGGGGGGGTGTGTCCCCGTCACCACCCCCCGGCGGAGTTTTTGGCGAGGCTGGGGCTCCCCGAAACCGATGGGGCAAAGGGAAGGTGGGGGGGGGGGGTGTCCCCAGGGGCGCTGGGGAGCCTTGCGGGGAGGAGGGGGGGGGGGAGGCCGGGGCTGGGGTGACCTCTAGAGGGCTCCGGGTAAAACGGCGCCACCGAGGAGCCGGTTCGTGGCGTCTCTTCTCCCCCGGATACCGGCTTGGGCTTCCGGAGCAAAGCCGTGCCCGGCATCGCCTCCATTGTGCCGGGCTGCCGGGGGGCCTGGTGGTCCTCGGGCTGCGAGCAGCGGGGGGGGGGGGGTGTGGGGGTGTGCCGGTGAACCCCCTCCTCCAGCCTCAGCCCTGGGAAGGGAGGACGTTTCTGCCAGGGGAAAAACCTGCGGAGGGAAGCTCGAGGGCTTGGAGGACTCCAGGTAAGGGGGAGAGACATCCTGAGGAGGGGGGGGATGGGGGTCCTGAGCTGCTGGGGGTCCTGAGCTGCTGCGGGTCCTGAGCTGCTGAGGGTCCTGAGCCGAGGACTCCAGATAATGGGGAGAAAAATCCTGAGGAGGGGGGCATGGGGGTCCTGAGCTGCTGAGGGTCCTGAGCTGCTGGGGGTCCTGAGCTGCTGGGGGTCCTGAGCTGCTGGGGGTCCTGAGCCGAGGACTCCAGGTAACGGGGAGAAAAATCTTGAGGAGGGGGGGATGGGGGTCCTGAGCTGCTGAGGGTCCTGAGCTGCTGGGGGTCCTGAGCTGCTGAGGGTCCTGAGCTGCTGCGGGTCCTGGGCTGTGTCCTGAGCTGAGGACTCCAGGTAATGGGGAGAAAAATCTTGAGGAGGGGGGCATGGGGGTCCTGAGCTGCTGCGGGTCCTGAGCTGCTGCGGTTCCTGAGCTGCTGCGGTTCCTGAGCTGCTGGGGGTCCTGAGCTGCTGAGGGTCCTGAGCCGAGGTCTCCAGGTAACGGGGAGAAAAATCTTGAGGATGGGGGGATGCGGGTCCTGAGCTGCTGGGGGTCCTGAGCTGCTGCGGGTCCTGAGCCGAGGACTCCAGGTAACGGAGAGAAAAATCTTGAGGAGGGGGGGATGCGGGTCCTGAGCTGCTGAGGGTCCTGAGCTGCTGGGGGTCCTGAGCCGAGGATTCCAGATAATGGGGAGAAAAATCCTGAGGAGGGGGAGGATGGGGGACCTGAGCTCCTGGGGGTCCTGAGCTGCTGCGGGTCCTGGGCTGTGTCCTGAGCTGAGGACTCCAGGTAATGGGGAGAGAAATCCTGAGGAGGGGGGGGATGGGGGTCCTGAGCTGCTGCGGGGCCGGGAGGGTGCAGGATCCGGCCCCTGGGGACGTTCCCAGGAGCTCCCTTGGGGAGAGGAGCGGGGGCTGAGCATGGATGGAGATGGAGCCGGTGGTCCCCGCCTGCATCCAGGGATGGGGCGGCCCAGCTCCTCGGACATGTCCCGTCCCCCAGTGCCCCATCGCCCTGGGAGCGCTGGTTCCCAGTCAGGTGAGGAGTGGGGGAACTGGGATGCTGGAGGGAGCAAGGCTGGGAGAGGCGGTCTGCCAGAAAAACGGGGGGGGGGGGAAACAGGGACCCTCCTGCCTGCCCCCCATCCCCAAGCTGCTCCGTGCAGGCTCGGGCTTAGTCCTGGACGCAGGGACCACCCCCGTGCTGCCACCGGGGGGGGGGGGGGGGGGAACCCACCACCCCATTTTTGTCAAGGCATCCCCAGAAAAAGCATCAAAACCCCGGCAAGAAGCATTGCCCAGCGGATTTCCCCCACTTCGAGGGATTTTTGGGTTTTTTTTTTTTTCCTTCCCCGCAGAGGATTTTTCGGGAGCCCTGAGCGAGGAACGGAGGGAGAAACCTTCGCTCTCCCGGCCACCGGCACCTCTCCCCGCCATGGAGCCGTGGGTGATGCTGGACCCGCGGCAGAAAGCCCTGTACCGGGACGTGATGCAGGAGAGCTACGAAACGCTGATGTCCCTTGGTAAGCACGCCCCCCCAAAAAATCCCCTTTCCTTCTCCTTTAACATTCCCCCTGGTGTTTTTTTCACGCGCTCTTTATTTTTATTTATTTATTTATTCCCCCCCCCGTCTCTGCCAGGGAAGCAAAGGCATCACGAGCGGGATGGGAAGCGGGGAGGAGGAATCCAGGCAGGTTTTGGGGGGGGATTTCCCCAAACCCCAGCCCTCTCCTTAATATTTTCCTGTAGAAAAAAAATTATCGATCCCTCCGCATTTTTTTTTCTTTAATTTCCTTTTTTTAACTGGGAGCGCGGGCCGTGGGGCGCGCTTAGCGCCTCCGCGCTCCCAGTTCAAACTGGGCTCAGGTCTCCCCCATCGCATCTCCCTTCCTCCTCTCTGGGAGACCAAGTTTTTTGGGTTTTTTTTTTTTTTTCTTTTGGGGGGGGGGGGGAATCCCGTTCCTCGGTTTCAGTGCCACCCCCTGCTCGGGCGAGGGCCGCGCTCTCCCCTTTTTTTTTGTTTCCCCTCCCGTTTCCCCAGCAGCACAGGGGCTGGTGAGCGAGAAAGCGGCGGCGGCAGGAGCGGCGGCGGAGAGCGGTGAGGAGCTCGGGGCGCGCTCCTCCCGCGGCCCCCAGGAGAAGGGGAAGACCCTCGGCTCCAACAGGCGGAAAACGAAGCGCCCGGACAAAGCCGCGCCGCGCGGCGCCGCCGCCGAGATGCCCAAAGCCGCGGCGCTCCCCGAAACGGACTGCGCCAAACCCCTCCGCGGGGCGGCCGGCAAGGGAGCGGCGAGGGAGCGGCCGTTCGGCTGCGCCGACTGCGGCAAGAGCTTCCCGTGGGCTTCGCACTTGGAGCGGCACCGGCGGGTGCACACCGGCGAGCGCCCTTTCGGCTGCCCCGAGTGCGGCGAGACGTACAGCCAGAGCTCCCACCTCCTCCAGCACCGCCGCACCCACGCCAGCGACCGGCCCCACAAGTGCGGCGACTGCGGCAAGCGCTTCGCCGGCGCCGCCGAGCTGGCGGCTCACAACCGGGGCCACGCCGCCGAGAAGCCCCACAAATGCGGCGACTGCGGCAAGGGCTTCGTCTGGGCGTCCCACCTGGCCCGGCACCGGCGGGTGCACACCGGCGAGAAGCCCTACCGCTGCGCCGAGTGCGGCGAAAGCTTCAGCCAAGGCTCGCACCTCGCCAAGCACCGCCGCAGCCACACCGGCGAGCGGCCCCACCGCTGCCCGGCTTGCGGCAAGACCTTCTGCCAGAGCTCCGACCTGGCCCGCCACCGCCGCACCCACCTGGGCAAGAAAGCCCTGCGCTGCGGCGACTGCGGGAAGCTCTTCCGCGCCGGCCCGGCGCTGGCGCGGCACCAGCGGTGTCACCGGCGGGAGCGCGCCCACCGCTGCGCCGACTGCGGCAAGGGCTTCGTCTGGGCGTCCCACCTCGAGCGGCACCGGCGGGTGCACACGGGCGAGCGCCCCTTCCCCTGCGGCAGCTGCGGCGAGCGCTTCGCCCAAAAAGCCCACCTCCTCCAGCACCGCAAGACCCACTCCCCCGACCGGCCCTACCGCTGCGGCGACTGCGGCAAGCGTTTCGGCGAGGCTCCCCCTTTCCTCGCCCACCAGCGGGGCCACGCCGCCCAGAAGAGCTACACCTGCGGCGAGTGCGGCAAGGGCTTCCCCTGGGCCTCCCACCTCGACCGGCACCGCCGCGTCCACACCGGCGAGAAGCCCTACGAGTGCCCCGAGTGCGGCGAAGCCTTCAGCCAGAGCCCTCACCTCACCAAGCACCGCCGCACCCACCTCCCCAAAGCCCCTTCCCCCCTCGCCCCGCAACCCCTGCCCCTCTCCAGGACCTGGTTGGCGGGGGGGAAGCCCCGCGGCGCCGGCGGCGAGGAGCCCTGAAGGACCGAGACCGACCCCCCCCCCCCCCCTCCAGGCCTTGTCCCCGCGGCGGACGCGGAGGGAGGACCGCGGCCGAGGGAGAACTCGGCTTGGGGACAAATCGGGCACCAAGCGACACTTCAGGGGCGGAAGGCGGCCCCGGGGTGGGTGACAGCCAGGCGTTGGGGTGGGATTTCTCCAGTGTCTCCAGCGGCGGTGGGTGGAGGGTGCCCGCTGCCAAGGGGGACGCCTTGGCGGGGGAGAGGGAGCCTCTTCCCGCGGGAAACGGCGCTTTCCCCCCCCCCCCCCCCCCCCGCGGGGGTGGTTCTTGTGCCAAACCACGGCGGGGTTTGTGCCCGCTCCTCGCGGCCGTGCCTGGCTGGAGAGGGGGAGGCCGCGCGTCCCCCCGCCCCGAGGTGGGAATAAAGAGGGAGCCCCGTGACTTCCGCAGGCGCCCGTGTCCGACCTTCCTTGCGCTCCAGCCCCGGGCTCCGTCCGCTTTTCCCTCCTCCTGGTAGGAACGGCGGCGAGCGCCTTCTCCCTCCGAAGACAAAAACACGCCGAGACACGTGAAAAGGTTGTTTGGTTTTGGGGTTTTGTTTGTTGGGGTTTTTTTTCCTTTTTTTGTGTTTTTTTTCTCTTTTGCTGAGCTACCTTCTACTGCATCACCTGCTTCCCCCGCCGGAACCCGGCCTCTCCACCCTCGCCAAATTCCCGCCTCGACGCTTCCCAAACCGCCCTCGGCACAACCTGATTGGGGGGGGGGGGGCGGGAGGAAGCAGCGGAGCTGGTGACCGACGCGGGTTCCCCCGTGGCTCTTTTTCTGAGACGTTCGCCCCCAAAATCCCCCTCTGGAAGGGGGGGTCCCTGGGCGATTTTTTTTTCACCGAGGGGTCCCCTCCCCTGTGCCCAAGCTGGGTTGCCCCCTCCTTCGGCCCCCCCACCCCCCCCCTGCCGCCAATGGTGGGGCAGAGGATGAGGAGGGTTCGAGGGAGAAGCGTTGTCTCCCCACCGCCCCAAACTACCCCCCAGCCCTCCCCAAATCCAGCCCCAGCTTCCCCTGTCCCCCCCCACAAAGCCCCTACGCTGGTTGCTACACACCCCCCCGAGCACACACCGCTCACCCTCCCCCCCCCTCCCCCCGTGTCCCCTCCCCACCACCACTTCAACCCACCCTGACACCCCCCCCCCCACCCCAGGGTACCCTGGGCACACACCCCCCCCCCAACAGCCCCTTCTGGGGAAGGGGGGGATACACACACAGGCCAATCCCCCACCTTGGCCATGGGGTGTCCCCGAAAGGAGGGAGGGTGGCTCTGAGCACACACCCCCCCCCCGCCCCCCGCCCCCCTCTCAGGAGCTGGGGGGGGGCAGGGAACCCCAGGGCTCCTGGGGGGCAGAGGCATCGCTTTGCAGGGCGTCCCCCTCCCCAGGTCTCCACGGCACGGCGGGGGGCGGCAGGAGAGCCTTGGCAGCCCAGCCCCTGGGGGCCGCGGAGGACGAGGAAGAGGAGGAGGAGGAGGAGGAGGAGGAGGAGGAAGGCACGGGGTGCTGCTGGAAAACGGTGCTGGGCTCTTCGGGCCAGAGCTCGGCGGGGGTGGGCGTCCCCCCTCGCCTCTCGCCCTCCCACCACGCAGGCGGCAGCAAGGAGAGGGGGCTGCGGCCCCCCGTGCCGGCCCCGGCGGCGGCGGCGGCGTGCAGTCGCTGGTGAGCCGCCAGGGCCGTGCCGAGGCCGAAGGCTTTGCCGCACTCGGGGCAGACGTGGCGCTTCTCCGGGCCGCCCTGGGCGTGGGCGCGCTGGTGCCGGTTGCGGTGGGAGCTGCGGCCGAAGCGCTTGCCGCAGTGGGCGCAGGAGAAGGGTTTCTCGCCGGTGTGGGTGAGCCGGTGGCGGTCGTAGTGGGAGCTCCAGGTGAAGCCTTTGCCGCAGACGCCGCACTGGTAAGGTTTCTCGCCCCGGTGAAGCCGCCGGTGCCGCTCCAAGCCGGCCGGCGCGCTAAACCCTTTGCCGCACTCGGGGCAAGCGTGGGGCCGGCCCGGCTGGGCGGCGTGGGTGCGGCGGTGCGCCAGCAAGGTGGAGCTGACGGCGAAGCTCTTGCCGCACTCGCCGCAGCGGTAGGGCCGCTCGCCGGTGTGGACGCGGCGGTGGCGCTCCAGGTGGGAGCTGACGGCGAAGGCCCGCCCGCACTCGCCGCAGCGGAACGGCTTCTCGCCGGTGTGGACGCGGCGGTGGCGCTCCAGGTGCGAGACCCAACCGAAGCTCTTCCCGCAAGCCCCGCACGGGTAAGGTTTGCCGCCCGCGCCAGCTTCCTCGGCGGGCGCCGGCGGGGTTTTGGCTTGCCGCTGCCGGGCGTGGGTGCGCCGGTGCTTGGCGAGGGCCGAGCCCCAGCGGAAGCGGCGCTCGCAATCCGGGCAGGCGTAGGGCCGCTCGCCGGTGTGGACGCGGCGGTGCTTGAGGAGGTTGGAGCTGTGGCCGAAGGATTTGCCGCACTGCTCGCAGCGGTAGGGCCGCGGGGGGCTGCCGGCGGGTTCGGCGCCGGGCGGCAGCGTCTGGGTGCCCTTGTGCTTGAAGCGCTGGGGGTCCGTCTGGTGGTTGAGGCGCTTCCCGCAGTCGGCGCATTTCTGGGGGGGCGGCGGGGGCTCTTCCTCCGCCTCGCCGTCCTCGCCGTCCTCCTCCTCCTCCTCGGCGGCGGCGGCGGCGGCGTGGGTGCGCATGTGGCGGTCGAGGTGGGAGCTCCAGGCGAAGGCTCGCCCGCACTCGGCGCACTGGAAGGGCTTCTCGCCGGTGTGGATGCGGCGGTGGCGCTCGAGGTGGGAGCTCCAGGCGAAGGCTTTCCCGCACACCCCGCACTCGTAGGGTTTCCCACCCAGGTGGCTCTTCTGGTGCCGCTCCAGGGCTCCCGGGTCGGCGAAGCTCCGGCCGCACTGCGGGCAGCGGTTGGGTTTCTCGCCGCCGGGCGCGTGGGTGCGTTGGTGGGTGAGCAGGGAGGAGCTGACGCTGAAGCGGCGCCCGCAGTCGGGGCAGGCGTAGGGCCGCTCGCCCGTGTGGACCCGCTGGTGGATGGTGAGGTCCGAGCGCTGGATGAAGCCCTTGCCGCAGTCGGGGCACTCGTGGGGGCGGTCGCCGCTGTGGATCTTCTGGTGTTTCACCAGGGCCGACTTGTGGCTGAAGCTCTTGCCGCACTCGCCGCACGTGTTGCCCGGTGGGTTCTCGCCCGGTGCCCCGCTCCCGGTCGGTTTGGCCCCGGAGGGGCTCGGAGGATGCTCCTCGCCCGCAGGTTTCACCCCTTCGGGCTCTTTCTCAGAAGCTTCTTCTCGAGGAGGGTCCCGCTGCGCTCCTGCTCCGTGCTCTGCGGGGCACCAAGAGAGACGGGCACAACCCAGGCAGGAGACATCACCTCTCCTGGGGGCTGGGAGGACGGGAAAGGGGCGGGAAAAGGAGAGCCAGGAGGGATTCCTCCTCCTTTCTGGTTTTTCACTGCACAAGCTCTTCCAGGGAAGCGCCTCCAGCAGAGGCATCTCCAATCCCCACCCCTCCTCTCTGCCGCCACCACGGACGTGGCGATTCACCCGCCGCCACCTCCACTGCACCTCCGTGGGCCGCTCCAGGAACGGGGCTGCCTAGGAAGGGGATCCCTCCTTTCCCTTTCGGCCGGGACACCCCTCTGGCATGACGGTCTCTCCTCCCCAGCGTCCTTCTTCCACGCCAAACCGGGGCTGGCGGTTCGGGGTACGGCGGCAGCCGTTAAGGGGGGGGGGGGGGGTTGGCCATTTTTGGGGGGGGCGGAGGGGTCCCCGCTTGCTGGAGGTGAACCCAGGCTTTTTCACCGCCGCGGTCGAGGCGCGAGCGGACGCTCACCTGCAGCCGGGGCCTCCCTGGGCACGTGGAGATCCAGGGCTGTAGATTCCCCGCCGTGGTCCAGGCGGGAGAGCAGGTCGGGCTTGGAAACGGGGAATTCTGGGGAAAAAAAAAGAAAAAAAAAGAGGGGGGGGGGTGTGGATGAGCAACATGGGTCGGGAGGGTCTGCCCTCCCCAGCACCCCTCGCACGAAGACGCGAGGATCGAGCGAGCCGGATCCTCCGTCCACCCGGAATTCCCGGCTCCTCACCCAGCGCCATCAGCGTCTCGTAGCTCTCCTGCATCACGTCGCGATAGAGGGCTCTCTGCCGAGGGTCCAGCAGCACGTACGGCTCCATGGCTGGGGCCGCCAGCCCCCCTGGAAGACGGAGGTGACACCCCCACCCCCCCCACCCTGTAAGCAGAGCCCTCGCCAGCCGCCGTCCCGTCCGTTGGATGCAAAACTCTCTATTTTATCGACCTGTGGGTTCTCCAGTCACCAAATCGATTATTATTCACCAATAATCTAACAGAAAGGCTGAGCTGAACCACAAAACCGGGGGGCAGGCGTACGGACAGGCGGCGAATAAACCCTCCCCCCCTGCTTTAGCCCACCACGTATTTTCCCCGATCCTGCAGGAACTTTGTACCCTCTGCTTCCATCAAACCGAAGCCTTTTTATTTTTATTTTTTTTTTTTTCCCCAAAAAAAAGTTAACGGGGAGGCGGAAGCAGAAGGGGAAAACAGCTGCAGAGCGAGTGATTCCTTTTAAAAAAGAAAAAATATGTTAAAAGAAGGAGATAAAACCCAGCCCGTGAAGAACACGTTCCTGTCACCTGCAGGCGACGCCGGGCTGAGAGATCCTCACCCGAAAATTCATCCCATCAGGTTGTCTCGAACAGCTCATTCCCACTGCACCAAACCCTGGGGGCTCCTCCCCAGGAGCCTTCACCTCCCCAGGGACTCCCGCCCCAAATTTTACATCCTTCCCCCCCCCCAAAAAAAAAAAAAACCACCCCAGAGCAATCGCTCCTCCTTCTCAAAAAGAGAATAAATCACCCAGTTATTTCTCCACGCAAATCTCGGCGCTTGGGGGGAAAACATGAGTTTTCCCAGCCGGAGGAGGAGGGTTTGGCGCTCTCCTTTGCAAAAAAAAACCAAAACCCCAAACAACCCATTTAAAAGCAAATTACCACCCCTCCCCCGACCCTTTCCTCATCCTCCTCTGCGCATTACGATCCCCATGCGTGGGCTGATTCATTTTATTTATTTTTTTTCTTTTTTTCCTAGCAGCAGAGCTGTTACGATGGAGGAGGTGAGTTGGGAAAAGGTGGATTTGCAGAAGGTTGTCACTGACTTACTGGTGCCAGGAATAAAAGGGCGATCTCAAGCACGGGCTGTCGATTCCTCCTGCAATTTTTGCCTCTTTTTTTCTTTTTTTTTATTTTTTTTTTCTTTTTTTTGGAAGCCCCCACCGGCATCTCAGCCTGCTTCACTTACTCCTCGGTAGTTTGCCATCCTGCTCAGGAAAAAAATAAGAATAAAGGGGTCAACACCGCACACCCCCGCGGACACCTCCGTTCCCGGCCCCTCTGATCATGAAACCCACCCGCCTGAACGAAGCGAGGAGGGGGGGAAGGACGGCGGAAAGACAACGGGGATGGGGTTTTGGGGGGGTTTTTTGTTCTTTTTTTTTTAAATTATCCACTCCCCCCCCCACCTCCCTGTGGATGAAGAGCATCCAGGCACCGAGTTTAAGCCCGGTGTGTGCGTGGGTACCCTGGGGAGGAGAGCTGGAGGGAGAGGAAGGGAAGGATGGAGGGGGGAAGGAAAGGGATGGAAAAAATAAGGAAAAAAAAAATAAAAGGAGCCATTTTCCGCTCCTTCTCCGCATCCAGAACCAAACCTCCCCGTTACCTGCAGTCTCTGGCTCGGGAGGTGCTGTCGGCAAAGCTTGGAGGTGCCCCCCCCCCCCCTTCACTTTTTCCCCTAGGAAGCCCCTTTTTCCCCCCAAAAAAATGGGGGTTTGGGGGGGTGTGTGTCCCCCGGGGATGCGAGGGCCGAGGCCGCGGTGTGAGCGGGGAGCCGGGTCCCGCTGATATCCCGAGCGATAAGAGTTAAAAAAAAAAAAGAAAAAAAAAAAAAAAAAAAAAAGGGGAAGGAAGGAAGGAAGGAAATTTAAAAAAAAAAAAAAAAAAAGGAGGGAAAAAAAAAAAAGAAAAAAGCGGGGAGAAAATTGCTCCGCACAATTGGCAGGGCCCTCTGGCGGCAATAGCGGCGGCATCCCTGGGCGGAAATTAAAAAAAAAAAAAAAAACCAAAACAACACAAAACCCACAAAATGCTGTCCTGGTGAGGGTGGGTTGGTTGGGTTTTGGTTTTTGGGTTTTTTTTTCTTCGAAATGTGGGAAAAAGGATGGTTTTGTGGGTCGCCTGGCCCTCTGTGGGGACGGGGATGTGCCCCCCCGGGAGGGATTGTCCTCACCGAGGGCGGCCGGAAGCGCAACCCCATGAATTTATTGGTTATAAACCCATTAGGGACCACTTTGAGGCCAAAAACCTTAAGTTTGGAGCCGGGGGGAGGGTGCTGGGGGAGGTTTTAGCAAGTGTGGGCTGAGGGAAAGGGGGCTGCTGGTCAGCAGAAATCCTCCCGTCCCGGCGGCCATCACGATTCCTTCCAGCGGGGGAAAGGGTCTGGTTTTGGGGTTAAAACGGAGGGTTTCTGTTAACGGAGGGGGCTGCCCGTGCTTTGGGGGTGTCGGGCCAGCGAGGGGCACGGCCCAAACGTGTTTAAGAGCCCCATGATGGGTTTGGGGATCAGAAAGGGGTCAAAAATGTCGTGCACCCCCCCCCCCCCCCCGGGGCCACAGAGGCCCTTTTGGGGGGCTTCGCCCCCTGGCAGGGCCCGTCGCCTTGGCAACACGGCCTGGCTGCCCTCACCTAAGATGGACCCCAGGGCTTCATTCCCCCCCCCCCCCGGGGCCATCTTGAGCAGGGCCCTCCCGACGGCAAGGGGAAAGCCGCGGCCATCTCGCCCCGTTTGCCCCCGACCGCCCCACGCTGAGGAGGAAGCCGCAGCCATCTTCCTTTTCGCCCTGCCTGAGGGCGAGGCTGCCATTTTGGAAGAGGGCAGGGGCGGGCCCGCCATTTTGGAAGCGGGCGGGGGGGCCGCCATTTTGGAAGCGGGCGACTCCCCTCTGAGGCGATCCCGACCCGCAGGCCCTGAATCAGCGTTTTTTTCACCCCAATTTCTGCCCGGCGCAACCCAGTCGCAACGTTTCCTGCAAGTATTTCATCCCCAATGCAAGAAACGATCAGGAAAATGTAAAGAAAAGCAGAGAAATGGGGGCTTCTTGCCGCCCCCCCCCCCCCCCCCCCCCCCGCAGCAAGAGGGACGCTCCTGGTAGGGATTATAAATTTGGGGAAGGGCTATTCCGTGGGTGCAGGGAGGTTTTGGGTGAATTTTCCCTGAATTCAGGTCCACCGAGCCGGCCCGTGACACCCGTGGTGATGCAGCAGAGGGGCCGATGCTGTGAAACACCCCCCCCCCCCCCCAAATCCAGCTTCACACCAGAACCCCCCAGTTCAGTGACTGCCAACCCCCCCAAAAAAATGGGTTTCTGAAGGAAAATCCACGGGGAGCTCCTCCCATTTCTTTTTTTTTTTTTTTTTTTTTTTTCCCCAAGATTTAATCCTTTACGCTGCTGGGTGGGCGATGGGCGAGCGAGCCTGGGGCAAAACTGTGCCCTTTTTCCACAAAAAAAAGCGTTCATTTTGAGGCAAAACAGGCTGCCTTGAGGGGCTGCCGTCCCCCCCCCCCACCCTATAGGCACCTATACGTGTCCCCCCCAACATCCTATAAGGGACAGCCGGGATTTCCCCCCCCCCCCCCTGCCCCCCAGCAACCTATAGGGACAACCTGCCCCCTGGCACCCTATAGGGACAGAGAGAGACGCCTTCTCCCCCCCACCCCAACACCCTATAAGGACTCCCTCCCCCCATCCTATAGGCACCTATACATCCCCCCCAACATCCTATAAGGGACAGCCGGGCTTTCCACCCCCCTGCCCTCCAGCAACCTCTAGGGACAAAGACGCCTTCTCCTCCGCACCCCAACACCCTATAAGGACTCCCCCCACCCCAACACCCTATAGGCACACCCCCCCACACCCTATAGACACCTATACATCCACTCCCCCCCCCCCTCCATCCTATAAGGACCCAAACACCCGGACTCCCCCAGCACCCTATAGGGACAACCCCCCCCCCCAGCACCCTATAGGCACTACTGCATCCACCTCCCCCAATATTCTATAGGGACCCAGACATTCGGGCTCCCCAGCCCCCTATAGCGCCCCCCCCCCCCCCAGCCCTGCGGGTCGCGCATGCGCATGCGCATCCCCCCCCCCCTCCCCACAGAGGAAAAGACGCAGGCGTCTTGGCCCCCCCACCCCCCGCACCTCTTTTCGCCCCGCGCAGGCGCCGCCCCGCCCCTCCCGCCCGGCAGACGGGCGGTGGAGCGGGCGCGGAGAGGAGCGGGGAGGCCGTCGCTGCCGGGGAGCCGCGATGGAGGCCCCTCCCGCTCCCCCCGCCGTCCCGCCGGCTCCCTGCAGCGCGGCCCGAAGCCTGCAGGACGAATTGACGTGCCCGGTGTGCCTGGAGTACTTCAACGACCCGGTGTTGGTGGCCGAGTGCGGGCATAACTTCTGCCGCGCCTGCGTGACCCAGTGCTGGGAGGACTCGGCGCGGCGGCTTTGCTGCCCGCAGTGCCGGGAGCCGGTGCCGCAACGGCTTTTCCGCCCGAACCGTTCTCTCGGGAACATCGTCCACATCGTCCGTCAGCTGGGCTTACCGCCGGGCCCCGCTGAAACCACCGCCGGGGCCTCCCGCCCCCGCTCCGCCTCTGCCCGCCGCCGCTCCTCCCGGCCCGCCGGGGCCTCCTCGCTGCCCCCGCCACGGGGAGCCGTTGCGGCTTTACTGCGTGCAGGATCGTCGCGCCGTCTGCGTCGTCTGCCATCTTTCCCGCGAGCACCGCACCCACACCGTGCTGCCCGCCGAGGAGGCGGCCCACGCCGCGGAGGTCAGTGGCGGCGGGAGGGGGGTGTGGGGGTTCACTGGGACCCCATGGCGGGCGCTGTAGGGAAGCCCCCCCCCGGGGGATGGCAGGGGGCTGGGAAGCACATACCGGCAGCGGCAAGGACCGCCCCCCCAATTTTGGATTGGGGGGGTGTGGTGCAATAGGGAGCCCCCTCCCGGGGGTGGGATTGCACCGGGAGCCCACGCTGGGGGCGGTAAGAAACGCCCCCCCCCCCCCCCCCCCCCGGGAAGGAGAATACTGGGGACCCCCCCCGTGATGTTGGGGTGCAATGAGGACACACCCCAGGGAGCCCTTTTTGGGGGTAGGAGGCCACCCCCCGAGGATGGGGGGGTGCAATAAGGAGTGTTTTTTTGCGAAGGGAGAGCTGGGGACACCCCCCCTTCATACACACACCCCGAATTAGGGGTGCAGTAAGGACACCCCACGGGGGTGGGAGGGCACCGGGGAACCCCCTCCCCACGGGAGGCAATGCATCTTGGGTGCGAGAGGGACAACACCCCCCCCTTGTGTCCCCGGAGTTTAAGGTGCAATAGGGGCACCCCCGTGCTCTGTACCCCCTCATTCATAGGTATGTGGGGTGCAGAATGGGGCCCTCCTGGGGACCCTCTTCCGAGGTGGGTGCTCCCCCCATACAGCGGGGCAGGATACGGGGTGCAGTAGGGACTCAAATCATTCCCCCCCCCCAAACGGGGACACCCCCCTGGAGTGGGAGCTGACCCCATATAGTAGGGCAGGGATGGAGGAAGGTCCCCAGTTGCGAACTGGAGCTGGGTGATACTGGGCAGATACTGGGAAAGGGGGGGGGGGGGGTCGGACAACATCTCCGGTGTGAAATAGCACTGAACTGGCGTGGGGAATCCCTGGGGGTCGTGTTGAGGGTGCGAAACACCACGAGGCACCCCAAAATCCGCAGCTCCCGCTTCCCTGGGCAGAGCATGGAGCTCCTGGAGGGGGGAGGGGGTGTATTTTTTTTTTTTTTTTAGCACCGAGCACAAAATGGAGCAGGAATTCCCCCAGGAATGGCTTTTAAAACCCCCCCCCCCCCCCCAAAAAAAAATGAAAATAAGGGCGGTTGAGCACCGTGACGCAGAGCAAATATGGAGCCCGGCCTCCGGCACCGCTCGATCTCCACCGAAACCACCATGGCCACGAAGAGGAGACACCCCCAGTGTGTGTGTGTGTGTGTGCAGGGGGGGGCTCTCCCTGGGGGAAATAATTATTAATTAGTAATTAAGAGGCACGTGAGTGGGACGGCGTGACGCTGAGCGGCTTCCAGGCCTCGTTTCTGCGGCGAGGGTGGAGGAAAACCAAGATGCCGGACGGGGGAGCGGATGTTTTACTGCGCAGCGGCAGCAGGAGGAGGAGGAGGAAGAGGAGGAGGAGGAGGGTGGCAGCGGGGGTGATCACGGTGGATCCGTTAATCCCTGGGCTGATCGGTTGTCGAGCCAGGGAGCGTCAGAGGGGGTTGTTTTTTAAGGAGTTTTGGGCTGAAATGGCTGCGGGGGCCCGGTGGCGCCGCCCTCGCCATCTTCCCTGGCCGTGCTCGCTCTCAGCGGGAAGCTCGACCTCAATTTGGCATCTTTTCCCCCCGCCAAATTCCCCAAATTTGGGATCTTGGCCTTTTTTTAGGACCGCGGCATCTTCAGCTGCTCAGGTTGTTGCTCTTTTGCTTTTGGTTTTGTTTTTTTTTTTTTCCCCCTCATTAATCCACTTTTATACTTTTTTAACAACCGATTGTTGCCCCTTGGGGGCTGCTGGCGACCCTGGGGTGTGTTTTTTTTTCCTGATCTTTGCTTTTTTTTCCCTGATCTTTGCTTTTTATTTCTCCTGCCCTTCGCTTTCATGGCGAAACCCCGCGCTGCCGTGAGGCGTGGGGCAGCCCCTGAGCGGCCGAATCTCGCTTTATTTGTGAAAGCTCTGCCAGCTCTGCCGCTGCTCGCTCCCAGCAGCCCTCCTGCGCTTTGTTTCGCGTTGCTAGGAGCTCCCCTGGCTTCCCCAGAGGCCAAAATGCCTTAAACGAGGACGGGCACGACGGCGTTTCCCACTAAATAAGCTGTTAATAAACTTAACGAGCAGCGCGGAGGCCGCTGGTCCTCCGCCTCGGTGGGGTTCAGGCTGATATTGGGGTGTCTCGACAGGGCTGGGATGGGGGTTTTGACGTGGTGGGACTCGGGGGTTTGTGTTTGCAGCTGTGCCCTTACAGGGAGCTAAAATTGGCTTTAATATTGGGGAGGTTTTTCGAATATTGGGGCTTTTTTTTGCCTTCTTGCCTTTTCTTTGTCCTCCTGTGCCTGGCTCCCGGCTGCTCAGGGGAGGTTTTGGGGCTGGTTGGGGAAGGTCGTTGGGCTTCCTTGGCCAGCAGCGAGGGTTTGAGGGTAACGGGGAGGGGTGTGGTGGTGGCCTGACCTCAGTTTGGGTTCGTGGTGTCCTCCGGCTTCACCAAAAAAACCTCCGCATTTGGTGAAATTCGGCCGGTTCCAGCAGCTGCGCTGGAGGGAACCCCCCGCCGTCCCTTCCCTCCCTCTTCCCGATCCCAAACGGGGCGGATTCCCGACAGATCTCTCCTCCCAGGAGGTGCCCCAGGAGCACTTGAGCTCCCTGAGGAAAGGGCGTGAGGAAGCCAAGGCTGAGCGGGAGAGGCAGAGCGAAGACTTGCTGGTGAGTGCCTCGGGGCGGGGGGCAGGGGGGGGGTTCCCCAACACACCCCCCTTCCCGGCGGTTGGGCTGACACGGGATGGGGGGGGGTTTCCCCTCCGTTTTGGGGTTTTTTTTTTGCAGAAGGCAGACAGAAGTGGAGAGGGCAGAAGATCGTGGCCGAGTGCAAGGAGCTCCGGGGCTTCCTGGAGGAGAAGGAGCAGCTCCTGCTCTCCCGCCTGGAGGAGCTGGACAGGGACATCGTCAAGAGGAGAGACGAGAGCGTCTCCCGGCTCTCGGAGGAGATCGCCCAGCTCGATAAACTCCTGGGCGAGCAGGGGGGGAGAGAACGGCCCGGGAAACCCCGCGGGGCAGGTGAGGCTCCTGCAACTGGTCCTCCCAGGCCAGAGGTGGAGCGGGGTCTAAAAACCCGGGAGAGCTGGGGGGCTGGGAGCCCCGGGGTCTAAAAAACCCGGGAGAGCTGGGGGGGCTGGGAGCCGCGGGGTCTAAAAAACCGGGAGAGCTGGGGGGGCTGGGAGCCCCGGGGGTCTAAAAGCCGGGAGAGCTGGGGGGCTGGGAGCCCCGGGGTCTAAAAACCCGGGAGAGCTGGGGGGGCTGGGAGCCCCGGGGTCTAAAAACCCGGGAGAGCTGGGGGGGCTGGGAGCCGCGGGGTCTAAAAAACCCGGGAGAGCTGGGGGGCTGGGAGCCCCGGGGTCTAAAAACCCGGGAGAGCTGGGGGGCTGGGAGCCCCGGGTCTAAAACCCCGGGAGAGCTGGGGGGCTGGGAGCCCCGGGGTCTAAAACCCCGGGAGAGCTGGGAGCCGCGGGGTCTAAAACCCCGGGAGAGCGGGGGGGGGGCCTGGGATCCCTGGGGACAAAATCCCACCTCCAGGGGGGCTGGGGAGCCCCTGGACTGGGAGTCAGGCGTTCTGACGTGCTGCAGGGACTGTTTCTTGCAGCGGGAACCCCAATTCCAGCCCCGCTTCGGGGGGTAAAATCGCTCCCTGCGGCCGGTGAAGCTGCTTTGGGGCTTCCCCTGGGTGCCGAGAACTCGGAAACACCCCAAAAAAAACCCCCCCATCCCGAACGCTTTGTTCCGCCGTCCTTGCCGCGAGCCCGGGACCCTCGTGGGTTTTGCAGCTCGATGGCCATCCTGGTTTTTCTTAATTTCTCTAAAAAGCAACGTGGGCTTTGGGGGTTTAATTTTTTTTTCCCCACCCACAGTAAAAAAAAAAAAAGGGGGAAAGAAAAGAAAAACCATCATTATAAGCGAATTCCGGCGCCGCCGTGCGTTGGAAACAGCTGCTGGGCGCCGATCCCCTCAGCGGAGCAGCCGTGGGGCCAGGTTTGGGGAGGGTTTTGGAGGACGGGAGGGAGCGGAGAGGCTCGTACTGACCAGCTGCTTGTTTGTTGGTTTGGTTTTGTTTTTTTACCTTTTCCCTCTCTTTTTCAGGGTGTCGCCCCAGCTGGAAGCAGGTGAGTGAACCTGGCGCCTTGCTGGGTTAACTGGGAGGCTTGCACCGGCAGCAGAGCTGGTGTTGCCTCTCGTTTGGAGTTTTTTACTTGGGGTTTTTGGGGGTTTTTCCCCCCCCCCCCAGAGGGGACCTAATGTTTCTTTCTCCTCCCCAGCTTCGAGAGCTGGATGTTTTGCAAGCCGGAGGCTGGTTTCACGGAGCTGGAGAAGAAACTCAAGAGCTTTTCCCAGAAGAGCGCGGTGCTGAAGGAAGTCTTGCTGGAGTTCAAGGGTGAGTGCTGACCCTCAGAAAGCCGGCGCCTCCGGAGCTCGGCTTTAAAAAGACGAAATTCAGCTTCAAAATACACGAGCTGGGCTCTTGCCCCTCCCTTGGGCTTCCTGGGAAAACTCTTTTTTTTATTACTGGAGCGGCTGCTTCTCCAACAAACCAAAGGCCCCGTTGGCCTGAAAAGCAGCGCTTTCCCCTGGGATTGCTGGCGGGGAGCGCGGCTGGCTGCCCCCCCGGGGGCTCCCCCCTGCACGGAAGGATCTAAATTTCCTCCTTCTCTCCCCTCAGAGAACCTCCGGTTCGAGCTGGAGAACGACACAGGTGAGCGCAGCGCGGCTCGGTTCGGGGGGGCTCCGACCTTGGGCTTTGCGAGGTTTCCGGGGGGAAGTTTCAGCTTCTCCCTGGGGGTGTCTTGAGAATGAGACCTTTGGGGTGAGGAGAGGGGGAAAAGGGGGAGAAATGTCTCGGGTTTAAGACTTTTGGGGTGAGGAGAGGGAGAAAAGGGGGAGAAGTGTCTCGGTTTTAAGACCTTTGGGGTGAGGAGAGGGGGAAAAGGGGGAGAAATGTCTCGGGTTTAAGACCTTTGGGGTGAGGAGAGGGGGAAAAGGGGGAGAAATGTCTCGGGTTTAAGACCTTTGGGGTGAGGAGAGGGGGGAAAAGGGGGAGAAATGTCTCGGGTTTAAGACCTTTGGGGTGAGGAGAGGGGGGAAAAGGGGGAGAAATGTCTCGGGTTTAAGACCTTTGGGGTGAGGAGAGGGGGAAAAACTATTAGTGCTGCCAAGGGCAGGGGGGAAAAAACCTCATCCTGCTGCCGGGAGAGTCCAGGAAAGGCGCAGCCCTCGAGTTTGTTGGGAAACCCCGGGGTCAAGAGGACCCTCCCAGCACCCCGTCGGCTCCAGGAGCCCTTTGGCCACCGCTGGTGGGTGCGGGGCTGGCTCAGAGCCGGGCTTGGCCACCTCCAACCTCCGCCTTCGCTGCTGGTGGCTCAGGGACCCTCGTCTCCGAGCCACCCTCCGCCCTCTCCCCGCCCTCGGACACGAGGGCGTTTGTCCTTCTCCTCCCCGGCCCTCGGTGGGCGACTGTTTCCGCCCCAAAAATGCCTCTTCCAGAGCGAGGAGGGGGCTCGGGCGGGGCGGGCTGGTGGCTTCCCGGCCGTTCCTCCGCTCTCATTCCGAAGTCGGAGCCTCATCTTCCTCCCCTTGCGGCTCGTGGGGTGCGGGAGGCGACTCTCCCGGGGCCAGAGGCGATGAATCCCGCGCGAGGGTGGGTGGGAGAAGCGTCCTCCGCCCTCACCCTCCGCGGGGCGCTTTTTTTTTTCCCCCACCCCCCTTTTCCCAGGCGATCTCTCCCTGGACCCCGACACCGCCAACCCCTACCTGGTGCTGTCGGAGGACAAGAGGAGCGTGAGGCTCCGGAGCGCCCCCCAGGAGCTGGCCGGCCAACCCCAAGCGATTCGATTACTCCTTCTGCGTGCTGGCGGCGGAAGGTTTCGTCGCGGGGAGGCACTACTGGGAGGTGGAGGTGGGAGACGGGGAGAGCTGGGTGCTGGGGGCGGCCCGCGAGTCCGTGCGGAGGAAGGAGAAAAATCGACTTTGCGCCCGAGGAAGGGATCTGGGCGGTGGGGCTCAACTGGAAGGGGAAGAATTGGGATCAGTATCAGGCTTTCACCTCCCGGAGACGCCCCTGTCCCTGTGCGAGAGGCCCCAGGAAGATCGGGGTGTACCTGGACTACGAAGGGGGGTGGGTGGCGTTCTACAACGCCGAAAACATGGCCCCCATCTTCACCTTCACCGCCGCTTTCACCGAAAAGATCTTCCCTTTCTTCTGGCTCTTCTACGTGGGCTCCTCCTCTCCCTTTGCAATTGACCCCCCCCCCCCGCCCCCCGAGGTGACCTGCAAGTAGCGCCCCCTCCTCTCCCCTTCCCCCCACCCCGCTTGGAGGACCCCAAAACTCATCGTTGTCCCGGGTTTGGCTTTGAGGTTATATTTTGGTTTTCTTGTTGCATTTTAAAGGTGTTTTTTTTGGGGGGGGGGTGTCCTTGGTACCCTGAAATACCCCCTGGGGGCGTCAACTGTTGAGGGGGGCGGCTCGAGTAGCCTCTATGGGGGGCTGTTTCCCGCCCCGGGGGGGGCGGTTTTCCCGCCCCAGGGGGGTCGTTTCCCCCCTTCCCCCCGTCCTGCCGTATAAAGCGACCCCTATATTTTGGCCCAGTCGAAGTCAGCTGCCCCCACACAAACTGGGATGGAACTGGGGCGGCGGGGGGGGGAGGAAAAAAAAAAAAAAGCCACTTTTGGGGGTTTACCACCCGATTGAGCCGCCTCCTTCCCCGCAAAACCCCCGCCCTGGGGAAGCTCAAGAGCCGGGCAAACCTGCGGGAGGAGGAGGGGGTACCCCCCACCCCCAGCCCCCCCCGTTTCCCCACCCCCCTGCTCTGCAGGTCCCCTCCCTGCCCCCTCCTCGCTTTTCTTTCCCCCCCCCCAGGGCCGAGCCCCTTCTCGCGCTGCCGCTAGAGCCAAGAGAGCAAAAACCCTCCGCCACGTGTGTGTGTGTGTCCCCCTCCTCTCCCAAAAAACGAGCGGCCCCGGTAGCTCCCCCCCCCACCCTCCCCCCCAGCCCTGGGGAGGGAGGGGAGCGGGGGATTTGGGGTGAGGTGACCCCCACCAAAGCCGGCGGGGGGGGGGGGGGGGGGGGGGTTGTAGCTTGGAGGCAGAGCCGGGGTCTCGGCCTGGAGTCGCTCGCCCTTGGCGGGTTTTTGGGGTTGGCTCTGGGGAAAAGTTGGGGGGGGGGGGGGGGGTTGCTCCCCCCCACCCCCCCCAGAGGGAAAGCCCAGTTGTGGGGGTGGGGCAGGGGGGGTGTGGGGTTGGGGGGGAGCCTTGTTTTTAGGTGTGATCTCGCGCGTGCTTATACCCCCCCCGCCCGCCCTCGTGTCCCCCCGCGATGCTGTTCTGTCTCTGCCCTGTCACTGTTTAGTGGGGAAATAAAAGTTGCTGTTGCAAGGAAAAAAAAAAACCAAAAAAAAAAACCAAAAAAAAAAGGGTGAAAAAAACCCCAAACCCCAATCTGACGGTTTGGTTATGCTTTTGGCGCCGGTTTTGGGGATCCAAGCCCCTCTTGGGGGTTGGGTTCGGTCCCGCCGCCTGCTCCGAGGGGAGCGGAGCTGGGGACACCTCGTCCCCATCCTGCCTTTTTTTTAGGGGGGGGGGAGGGGGCAGCAGGATTTGGGGGTCTCGGCGCAGGGGTGGAGGGTGGGGTGGGTTTCGCCCAGCCGGGGGGGGGCAATCCCCACCCCACACCCCCCCCCAAGCCCGAGCTTTGAGCCCTGCGCCCTGGCCCCGGCTCAGGCTACCTGTGAGTTTAATTTCACGTTTAAATTGGCTTTTTAAATGCCCCAAAAGGCCCATTTGGGGAGGTTTAAGGTGTGGCCCCCCCCCCGCCCCCCGCCCCCCGGTCAGAAGCGTGCAGGCAGCAGCTCCCTTTTCCCTCAGAGCTGCAAGAAAAGGTAAAAGAAGAAAACACGACGTGTGAAAGAAACCCCCCGGGAGCAAAAGGACGTGAAAACCTTTCACCGAGACCCTTGGGGGGCAGAGGAGGAGCCGGGGGCAGGGGGGGCAGCGGTGCTGGGGGTTTGGGGGGGGGGGGGTGTCTTTGTGGCTCCAGCTGCCCTTCACCTGGCAGCGTAGAGCCCCTTTTGGGGGGGAAAAAGCCCTTTTTGGGGGGGGGGAAGAAAGCCTTTTTTTTGGGGGGGACCCATCCTTTTTTGGGGGGGGGGAAACGCCCTTTTTTTGGGGGGGGAAAGCCCTTTTTTGGGGGATAAAAGCCCTTTGGGGGGGAAGCCCTTGTTTTGGGGGGGAAAAAAAAGCCTTTTTTGGGGGGGGGAACTGTCCTTTTGAGGGGGGGAAACGCCCTTTTGGGGGGGGGGAAAGACCCTTTGGGGGGGGGGGAAGCCCTCTTTGGGGGGAGAAAAAAGCCCTTGTTTTGGGGGAAAGAAAAGCCCCTTTGGGGGAGGGTAAAAAAGCCCTTTTTTGGGCAGAAAAAAAGCCCCTTTGGGGGAGGGTAAAAAAGCCCTTTTTTGGGCAGAAAAAAAAGCCCTTTTTTGGGGGGGGCAGAAAAAAGGCCCTTTTGGGGGGCAGAAAAAAGGCCCTTTTGGGGGGCAGAAAAAAGGCCCTTTTGGGGGCAGAAAAAAGGCCCTTTTGGGGGGCAGAAAAAAAGGCCCTTTTTTTGGGGGGGGGGGGGGAAAGCCCTTT
This sequence comes from Leptosomus discolor, assembly GCF_034619465.1. Classification (NCBI taxonomy): domain Eukaryota; kingdom Metazoa; phylum Chordata; class Aves; order Leptosomiformes; family Leptosomidae; genus Leptosomus; species Leptosomus discolor. Next base: position 158,772 of record NW_028237902.1, read on the forward strand.
TTGGGGCGAAAAAAAAGCCCTTTTTGGGGGGGGAAAGTAGCCCCTTTTGGGGGTGGTGGAAGCCCTTCCCTGAGGCAACGCAGCCCTTCTGCAGGTGACCCCAAACCACGCGGGGAGAGGGTGGGCGGAGGGTGGTGCTGCTGCTGCTGCCCCGTGGTGTCCGGGGGGGAATTTTGGGGGCCCCCCTTCCCCCCCCCCCCCCCAACCCCCCCCCCCCGAAATTCCCCCCCAATTCCTGCTCCGAGTAGAAAACCACTGAGCAGCCGGAGAGGCTACTTCTCCCTCGGCTGGGAGCTCGTGGAGCCCTCACAGCCCCGTTTTTTGGGGGTCAGTTCCTTCGTTATCAGTGCTCCGAGCCGACAGCGCGGACGGGGCGGACGCTGGGATCCAGCCCGCGTTGCCCCCAGGAACAAAAACCCACCTCAAACACCCATCGTCGCCCCAAAAACGTGCTCCCCCCCCCCCCCCCCAAGTCCTCCTTGAGGGCACAGCCTGACGGGTAACTCCTCCAGCCCAGCCAGCCCCGTTTTGGCTCCCCGATTCCCGCGGGGCGCCCCGCTGCGCTCCGTCCTTCCCCTTTATCTGGGTCAAAACCACCCGGTGGGGCTTTTTTGCTTTTTTTTTTTAATTCTTTATTTTCCCTGATGAGCCGGTGACCTTCGAGGGCTGCCTCGAGATGAACAATCCTTTCCCAAAAAGGCTCAATAAAAGGCAAGAGGTCGTTACCGGCGTTGGGGAACCGTCCCCCGGATCAACTCATCCCCGGTTCCGAGGCTACACTGATAAACCCTCGATCCCTTCCACCTACTTCTGCCCTAAAACCGCCTTTTATTTTATTTTTTTTTTAGGCCACCTTTGGACTTGGGGCGGAAATTTCACTCTTCTGCCTCTTTTATCATAGAAACTCGGCGCAGAGCGAGGGGAAAACCCACTTTTACACCAAAAAAAAATCCGTTTTTTGGGTTTTTTTTTTTTATTGAGGACCCTGCCAGCGACTTTGGTGGCGAGAGGCTCCCCCGCCTGCGAGCTCAAAGCTGGGTTTTGGCAGAGAAATCGGGGGTTGGGTTCCACACCCCCCCCCCCTCCCCGGGAAACGCCGATCCTTGGTATTTTTGGCACCTGCTGCCGCGGTGGGGGGCTGGGGGGGGGGGGGGGGTGTCCTTGCCCCATCCCGCTCTCCGGTTTCCCTCCTGGGCGATGATGCTACGAGTCCATCCCACCCGCCCTCGGGGCTCCCCGGGGTCCTCCCCGAGGACCCCCCGATATTCAACCGAGGCTGCGCCGGGAGGCGGCGCCTCCTCCGCTTCGCCGCCGCCGCTCGCCGGGGCGTCCCCGAACCCCCCCCGGCTTCCGCGGCCGACGCTCCGGGGGCCTCCGGGGGCTCCAGCCCCGCCGGCCGCTGCCCCCCCTCGCTTGGCGGGGGTCCGCCGGGCGCTTCGGGGTGGCTCTTGCTTTTTGTGAGCCGCGACGTTGTCCTTCTTCTCGAACTTCTTGCCGCAGAGGTCGCAGGAGAACTGGTAGAAGGAGTCGGCGTCGTGTTTCTTCATGTGCCAGTTGAGGAGGCTTTCTGGCGGCAGGTGAAGCCGCAGATCTCGCACCTGGGAGGGGAAAAAAAAAACAAAAAAAACAAGGAGCGGGATTGTTTTGAGGCAAAAGGATTCAAAAGGAGGAAGGAAGGAAAAAAAAAAAAAAAAAAAAGGATTAAGCAGAGGAGGGGAGGACGGGCCCCGCGTCATCCCGACGCCGCGATTTGACGCCGGCTGCGGGGCTTCGGCGCACCCTCCGGGGCGAGGAACGGCAGCGCCCTCGTTCAGGGGTCCCCCTCGTTCAGGGGTCCCCCTCGTTCAGGGGTCACCTTTGTTAAGGGATCGCCCTATTAAGGGGATCACTCTCGTTAAGGCGTCGCCCTCGTTAAGGGATCACCTTTGTTAAGGGATCGCCCTCGTTAAGGGATCGCTCTCCTTAAGGGATCGCTCTCCTTAAGGGATCGCCCTCCTTAAGGGGTCACCCTCCTTAAGGGGTCCCCTTTGTTAAGCCATCGCCCTCATTAAGGGATCCCCTTCGTTAAGGGATCCCCTTCGTTAAGGGATCCCCTTCGTTAAGGAATCCCCTTCGTTAAGGGATCCCCTTCGTTAAGCCATCGCCCTCGTTAAGGAATCCCCTTCGTTAAGGAATCCCCTTCGTTAAGGGATCCCCTTCGTTAAGGGATCCCCTTCGTTAAGCCATCGCCCTCGTTAAGGAATCCCCTCGTTAAGGAATCCCCTTCGTTAAGGAATCCCCTTCGTTAAGGGATCCCCTTTGTTAAGGGATCCCCTTCGTTTAAGCCATCGCCCTCGTTAAGGGATCCCCTTCGTTAAGGGATCCCCCTTCGTTAAGGGATCCCCTTCGTTAAGCCATCACCCTCGTTAAGGGATCCCCTTCGTTAAGCCATCGCCCTCGTTCCGTCCCAGCTTATTAAGCTCCTTTCAAACCAACCCCCAGCCCCGAAGCTGCCGGCTCGGAGCGCAGCCAGCGCCCCCCGGCGGAGGGGGGGGGGGGGGGTCCCGAAACCTTCAGGCCAAGCGAAAAAGAACCCCCCGTGCTCTCCCCCCCCCCCCCCCCCCGGCGGGGAACTCGGGGACCCCGCAGCGGGAAGCGAAACGGGGCTCGGAAGGAAACGCCCGCTGCCCGCGCGGGGCGTCCAGCGGTCGCGTGCCTGGACGACTGGGACTTACTGGAGGGGCTTCTCCCCCGTGTGGATGCGCCGGTGGATGATCAGGTTGCTGCTGGTGCGAAAGGGAACCGGGCGCAGAACTCGCAGATGTAGTCCCGCTTGTCTGTGGGGCAGAAGAAAGAGAGAGAGAGAGAAAAAGAAAGATCAGGGGCTTGGGGCAGAAGAAAGAAAGAAAAAAAAGAAAAAATTAGGGGCTTGGGGCAGAACAAAGAAAGATAAAAAGAAAGATGAGGGGCTTGGGGCAGAAGAAAGAGAAAAAGAAGAAAGATTAGGGGATTGGGGCAGTAGAAAGAAAAAAAAAAAAGAAAGATCAGGGGCTTGGGGCAGAAGAAAGAACAAAAAAAAAAGAAAGATTAGGGTCTTGGGGCAGAAGAAAGAAAGAAAAAAGAAGAAAAAAGAAAGATCAGGGTCTTGGGGCAGAAAAAAGAACAAAAAAAAAGAAAGATTAGGGGCTTGGGGCAGAAGAAAGAGAGGAAAAAAGAAAGATTAGGGTCTTGGGCAGAAGAAAGAAAGAAAAAAGAAGAAAAAAAGAAAGATGAGGGCTTGGGGCAGAAGAAAGAGGGGAAAAAAAAGAAAAAGAAAGATGGGGGGCTTGGGGCAGTAGAAAGAGAGAAAGAAAAAAGAAAGATCAGGGTCTTGGGCAGAAGAAAGAAAGAAAAAAAGAAGAAAAAAGAAAGATCAGGGTCTTGGGGCAGAAGAAAGAACAAAAAAAAAAAGAAAGATGAGGGGCTTTGGGGCAGAAGAAAGAGAGGAAAAAAAGAAAAAAGAAAGATGGGGGGCTTGGGGCAGCCCGGAGGAGGAGTCGGGGGGCTTTCAGGGTGCGTTTTAGGAGGCGGGATGCTTGCCCAGCGCCGAAAGGGAGGTGATAAAGGAGCGGGCGGGAGCAGATCTCGCGGGAAGGTCTCCCAGGGATGCGAGGAAGGGGGAGGGACGTGGGTAGGGTCGGCTGTAGCCCCGCAGAGGTGGAGGGGAGGGTGCCGGGAGGGGCAGACACCCCCCGCGCCGCGGCGGCCGACTCACCGCTGTGCAGTTTCTCGTGCTCCTTGAGGTGCTTCTTGAAGTTGAAGGACTTGCCGCAGCTA